>NC_134569.1:112516566-112704066 GCF_050947875.1 Dermacentor variabilis | reverse complement strand
ACATGTGTGGGCCACTTGAGTGCACGGCGTCGGGGCGGCTGCCATCGCGTGGAGTGGAAGAGCGTGCGCGCTGTTTGTTTTGAGAGCGGCGCCGCCGCCGCCTTGTTGTTTTCTTATCTCTTTTTCAGTGGTGGGAAAGAATGCACGCGTGCGTCTCCTACTAACGGCTGCGCCGAGCATTGTGCGATCCCCGCCCCCCCCATCGGAGCCTGGCACCCGGCCGTGGCCTCCGAAATTGCGCGCCCGCGTGTTAAGATCACAGAGGCCACAAACCTCCGCGCTTCAAGTTGCGATGGTACCGCTGTGGGGCGCCAGCGGTGCTGGGCCGGCGGGCTTGCGGTTCCGGCTCGCGCTTCTTGCCCATTTGTTCCCGATTTCTTTTCCTCTGAAGGGCCGCTAACTGGAAACACTGAATCAGTTTGCGTTAGTGTATTATTGTCTGAAAGCCTTGTCCGAATTTCTCTGGCGCAGAAAAGTGAAAGCCGCGCTGATTATTGAACTTCGCGCGCGAACAGCCGCGTGCATGACGTCAAAATGAAGTCGCGGTATTCGCAGCGCGTATTTCGACAACCATTTATTTCTGAACCGCGAGAGTTGCTAAATTTACCAAAGTTGTCTCTCCGCTTGCTTTCGAATGTAACGTATTCGTTTTACTTACTGGTAAAGACCCTTAAGTACTTGCAAGCAGACGTTATGAAAATTTATGGAGTCACGCAGAGTTGATGCGGAAATGTCGAGGTCGTGCCAGCACTAGTATTTCGTTTTTGTGTTCTGTGTTTTTTCTTCTTGTGTGTGTGTGTGTGTGTGTGTGTGTGTGTGTGTGTGTGTGTGTGTGTGTGTGTGTGTGTGTGTGTGTGTGTGTGTGTGTGTGAGGCGGGGGAGGGGGGCGTTACTAAGCGTCCTATAGTGAGTAAGACTGGTCTATTTGAGTTTAGGGTCTGTAATATACCAATCTATCTTAATCGTCGCTTCAAACTAGTGCTAGCAGTCATATCTCAATCGGTACACCGCCTATTACTTTCTTGCTTATCTTCATATATATATATATATATATATATATATATATATATATATATATATATATATATATATATATATATGCCTATGACAGAAAAGGAAAGCTAAATAGATAGAACGTGTTTACGTAAAGGTCGCTGAAAGTTATGACAGCATGACTGCACACTTTCCTTATTAAAAAAAAAAAATATCGTAGGTCGCGTTTGCGAGCAGCACAATATTCGGCTGATCACTGAAGTGTATTGTCCGCGGTCGGACATCGTCAAAGGCCTTTTCTTTGTTCTTTCTTTCTTTTCGGTTGCTATTCACTTATTACTTTGCTTTCAGCGAAATTGACTGGAACGTGTTATTAATGCGAAGCTATGTATACACTGAAAATGTCGTTCCATCGAACGCCGAAAGAAAAAAAAAAATGCCGTGAAATTCGTGAAGCCGCGCTGGCGTCATAAGAGTCGCCTTGGCGGTCACCGACACGCGTGACGCATACGTGTTTTTCTCCACCGTGCACCGTCTTTGCGCACGGCCCGCGACAGCCGAACCGCGGGCGCCGTCCGTTTGCCCCGCGCACGATGAGAACTAGCACACTGCAGTTGGCCGCAGCAGATATCGACGCCGTGGTGTATGCGGCCAACTGTCGCGGCCGTCTCTCATTAGTATCGATTGCTGTATTGACGGCGGCGAACGGTGCGCTGTCCGCCCTAATGAAGCCCGCCGCGTTGACAGAACTCCGACCGCCTGTCGTCTGCGTGTCAACACGCAGACGGCAGCGCGCCCTGGAGCTGTCGATGGGCGATACTGCAGTCTCTCGCTGCATGTTGAGGGAGCACGTGGCACACGAGCCGCGCACGACCCGGTTCATCGAAAGGAGGCCGTTGTGCAAAGAGTGCGACGCGAATCGTTGAGCGATAGCGACGATATGATATCTGCAGAGCGATATAATGTCCGTGCCCTTTGTATAGAGCTCGGGCTGGCTTGCAGCGCCCTGCCGTCTTCGCCATTGCAAGTAGCAGTTTTGTCAACCCCCTTGTGCGATCGAGTTACCTTCTTTCTCGCCCCTTTACTGCGTCAGCAGTTAAAAAAAAAAAAAACCGCAACTGCTGTTGCTGTGCCCGTCCTCTCCGTTACGCTGACGACGCTGCCGTCGTTATCGTGTCGTCAGGTCGCCTTTATCCTCGGCACCACCCTCGCCATAAAGCGAAGAAAGAAATTGGTGCAGAAACCATCGAAAATTTAAATAAAATTCTGGGGCCTTACGTGCAAAACCACACAGGCGTTTTTTTTTTTTTTTGCATTTCACCTTCATTGAAATGCGGCCGCCTCCTCTGCTGCGATTCTATCCCGCGCCCATGGGCGTAGCATAGCGCAACAATATCATAGCCGCTGCTCCACCACGGCGGGTGTGAAACTATCGAAGGTGATTGCCAAAGTAAGCGAATAGCTTCTGCATGCCGCAGAAATGACCGCGTAGACTCGTGTAAGGGCCGCACCCCAACTTGGCAGCCCAAAATTTGGAAGACAAAAAAAAAAAAAAAACTCCATCGGAGAAGCAATCGCGTTCGATGCCGTGCGCGCTCATACGCGAATTTTGGCGCGCTGCACACCCCAGATGTACCTCTGATGCAGTGGTACATCCGGGGTGTGCACTAGTCGCCGGCGCCATTTTGACCGAAAGGTTCGATCCCGTGTAAGGGCCGCACAATGTCAAAATTTAGAAACAAAGCTGTGGCCCTTACACAAGTCTATACGGTATCCGTAGCATTACTTCCCAATTATGCTGCTGACCTCGATGACCGTGTTGGATGATGGCGGCAAAAATTGTGGTCGACATGGTTTGATAGGAAAACTCTTGCTTGGGCTAGTTGGTTCATGCTTGAAGTAGTAAAGGCAAGGCGCAGAAGACCAGGACTCAAGAAGAAGAACACAAACGACAGGACCGGCGCCGGTCCTGTCGTCTGTGTTCTTCTTCTTGAGTCGTGGTCTTCTGCGCCTTGCCTTTACTTCTTCAAGCATGGTTTAATAATAATAATATTTGGGGTTTTACGTGCCAAAACCACTTTCTGATTATGAGGCACGCCGTAGTGGAGGACTCCGGAAATTTTGACCACCTGGGGTTCTTTAACGTGCACCTAAATCTAAGCACACGGGTGTTCTCGCATTTCGCCCCCATCGAAATGCGGCCGCCGTGGCCGGGATTCGATCCCGCGACCTCGTGCTCAGCAGCCCAACACCATAGCCACTGAGCAACCACGGCGGGTCAAGCATGGTTTGATAGACGGCGTGACACCGTGCCGACGACTGCGGCGTGACGACAATAGATATCTTTGGAATAGGGTCCCCAAACCACCCCGAAGCGTTGGGGGCACGCAAACTCCATTGGCGGCCTATCGCGCTCCTTCGCGCTCGCTTTGGTTCCTTAGGTACTCCTGGCGGTTTGCGTCTCCCAACGTTTGTGCACCCTATATAATCTAAATTTCTAACGTCATCACAACGGCTGCGCACCTGCGCTTCCTCCTCCGCTGGTTTGCTCCGCGGATGAGGCATCTGCTTACCATTCATTCGCTCTTAAGTCGTGCAGCACGAAACGGCGCCGCGCGACAAGAGACGTGCAGCATACCGCTGCAGCATGTAAACGTGCTCCGACCGCAACCCAAGCGGGGGAGCAACGCGACATGCCGCCACCACCATCGACAGCACCGTCCACTTTCGGACGCCACGAAGTTCTCGTCATAGAATAAAGAACCAACAGAGCACACGTGCGTCTCTAGCACGACTCCCAAGTCTCCTCCTAGTCATTGGGGAGGGGGGCATATGTCAGAAACTCTATGCCAACTAAGATGCCGCCGGGGTAGGGTTATGAACTCCATGGGGGTAAGGCATTTATCCGGGGCCCTCCGCTGCGACACCTATATTGGACCAGGTGTTGCTTTGTAGCGTTATATCTTATCACTCTATCAACAAAATATAATATAAACCTATATTAAAATTAAGTCAACCTACTATACAACCTTACTATAATGTTATTATTAAATATGATAGACAGACAGAAAGACAAGACAAGACAGACAGACAGACAGACAGACAGACGGACGGACGGACGGACGGACGGACGGACGGACGGACGGACAGACGGACGGACGGACGGACGTTTCCGCGCAGTATCTGCAGAGGAGACCGAGGCGCAGAACTCTTGGGTCCCGAAGGGACCGGCACGAGACGAGGAACACGCGCCGCCTGCATCGCGACTCGAGACCGTTTTCTTTTTTTTTCTTTTTCGAGGGACGTCATCTGTCATTTTGTGATACACGTGCTCACGCACGCTGTTCACGGCTCACTGCACTGTTGTCAGCAACGCGACCCATGTGAGCTGCCAAGATTACATACATAGCACAGCGCTGCGCCCGCGTGTCACCGCTCGCCGGGCGCGGTCTGTGCCGAGAACGTCTATTCGTTGCGGAATCGCACGGAGCCCGTCAGGCACGGCCTACGTTAGCGGCCGCCGCACTGGTTCTTTCGCAAAGCCGTCTCTAGGAGGGAGCGATGAAATGGAAGAGCGGGGGAGGAGGGGGGGCAGCAAGAGGTCGCAGAAAAAAAAATTATATACTTGCTTATGGCAGCGGATCACGATCTACTCGATCGAAAACTTGAGCTGCGCACGTTTCGAGAAAGTGGTTGCCCTTATAGCTCTTTCCACCCGAACTTCGATCCCGAAGGCAGTCTTATCTTTAACTGGTGTATCTTTACGACCGTGAAAATTCCCGTCGCGTGAAAAAAAAAAAGATGAAGCGAAGCGAGCTCCGTGCGGTTTGTGATCGGGTACGCTGCACACGTGTGGCTCTTGATAGACAGCACCGCCTGAAAAAAAAAAAAGGCTTAAAGGGCACTACCGCCTACATGGATGAATGCGAGACCATTGCGACGTCTCTCCGATGACTCCTCGGCCTCGTTCGCATATTTGCGTGAACCGGGCGCAGCTACTGACTGGAAGTCGAAGAAGTCGACGCAATCACCGCGCCGTCGGCATCACCGCGACGCGAGGCGCTGTATATATAATATGTATATATAGACCGGCCACACAGTTGTCGATTCCCGGCAACGCAGCTTATGCAACCGTAATCTTTGGCGGGAAACTCTTGCGGCGAACGTTATGCGCGAAAGCGAGCTTTCTGGTTCTTTTTTTCTCTCCCCCGCACGGCCGGCGCCGTCGCTGCCGCGGATGGATGAGTGGATGTTATCAGCCTCCCCTTTGGAAAGGGGTGGTGGGTTGCTCCACCAAACTCTTTCTGTTATACTGCCCAATGTCCTACCTAGGTTCCTGTCCACCGATATTGGCCAGACGTTGCAAATCACTTTGCTTGTTAGCTAGCAACACAATGTTGTCCGCATAAAATAAACCTGGAAGCTGCTGCTCTACTACTGTACCCGCCTGTTTGTATGAGAGATTAAACACGGTATTACTTCCTTCTAGCGCCCTCTCCGTCCTCGACATGTACATCATAAAAAGCAGTGGGGATAAAGGGCACCCCTGCATCAGTCCCTTGTTGATATCAACTTTCTCCTCGCTCCTCATCCCTTCCCATTCAATGCAAACGATATTTTCTCGGTAAATCTCTCTCAAAAACTGTAGACAATCGTCGCCTAAGCCTTCCTCTTCTAGAATATCCCACAAAATGCTGCTGTTTACGTTGTCATACGCTCCTGTAATATGTCTAAAAAGGACACATTTAACGGTCTGCTTTCTACTCTTGATATTCCAATACATTGAGTAAGAACAAATAAGTTATCATCCAAACGCCTACCTATTCTGAAGCCATTCTGAATTTCTCCCAAAATGCCTTCATTCTCTGCACATGCTTGCAGCTTTGATTGTCTGCATTGCTAACTTGTATATTACCGATGCAATGGTCAATGGTCTATACGAGTGAATTCTTTCTCCCCGTTAACTTTATAAATTAAATTCATTCTATTTTGTCGCCAACTGTCTGTCATTCTTCTATCCTTTAACGTTTTTTCCACTGCTTTCACCAGAGCTTCCTTACTTTTTTGATCCTAGTTCATTAATCAGCCTAACGGGAACCTCGTCTGGCCCTGTGGCTGTGTGCTTATGAATTTTCTCTTAGGCTTTCTTCCTAGTTGAAATTTGTCAACGCCAGCTCCTTTTCCATCTGGTTCTTTTTCGTGCTCTTTATTTCTTCAAATACAACCTCGTCATTGCCTTGGAAAGATTCGGCTGTTATTTTTCGGTTGTAATTTAATGCCGCTTCCCCTTCCAGTAAAGTTTCCATCTTCGTCTAGGATATGTTGTTGTATTGTTGTTGACTTCCTGCCTAATAGTTTTATGTGGTTCCGAAATATCCTAGGTGCGGCCTTCTTTTTCTCACGTATTTCTGACAACCAACGTTCACTTTCACCTTTTATCTTTGCCTGCACCAGTATTTGAACCATAGACTTTTTCTCCCGGTATATTTCCCGTTTGCTTGCCACTTCATCCTGCGGAAACTGCGCCTTCTTTGCCTGCCTGTGCTCTCGGGATGCTTTCTGTCGTTTGGCGATCGCTTTTCGTATCTCCCTGTTCCACCAGATTTTGGGTTTCTTTTTTACTTTACAACGAACATTTTGCTTCCCTTTCCGTATTTCTGTCGTTATTACGCTTAGAAGCTCGCATTCCCACTCTTTACTTGGTGGCGGATGCGCGGAAGTGGGCGCTATCTGGTGGTGCTTCAAGGAACCCAGCGCCCACGCGGCGCCCACCTCCCGTTTACCGGCTGTGACCACGTGACTTTTTGTATTATCTCCGCAGGCGCCGCTGGATTGTCCGCTTCATGAAAGCAATATTGCTTTCTCATTAAAAGAACAACAGTGCTCGCTGCATAAACGGTAGAAACAAGCGGTTAAGTGAAAGCCTTCGAGCGCCACTCAAGCGCACGCCTTGCGTCATCCCACGCTTGTCGAAGGCGCGACAAGCGTTCCTTTAAAGTGCCTCTCACCAGGTTGGCCATATTGAGCTGACACGCGCAGAGCATACATTGCGCGATAACGATCGTGTCTGCAAAGTATTACATCGCTACGCGTCGCGGAAAGACCTGAAATTTGAAACCGAACGCCGTTTTCCTATGCTTACTGGACAGCCAGCGATCTTGCACTACTGGCCATCGAAGAAGCCATTCAACTCTGTGATGCGCGCACAGAAGGCACGGTTCAAATCTACACTGACAGTCAAGAGGCCCTCAAGCAACTGAACTCCCGATCCTACACGACTAACATAGCGCACCGTATACAACGAGCCTGCCGCCACCTGCAGGACAATAGACATGCACGCATTTTCGTACACTGGGCACCAAGCCACAACATGAGGGGAGCGGGGAACAGGGCTGCCCGTGAGGCTGCAGGCAAGAAAGTGAGAGAAGACTGCCATCGCATCTGTGAAGTAGGCCCATCACTGCTGGACCACAGCTATAGCTCCCCGTCATCCGTCGTTGTACCAGATCAACAGATTGCCCGGCTGAAACACGAGAGGAAGGTCCTATACGGGAGTCCCATTCCTAGCATCCTTCCTCTCATACCCACCTCATTCCCACCTGCCTTCCCAGAACAGCCCAGGTTCTCATCCACAAAGCAAGAGCTAAGGCATCCATTACACCGGATGTTCTGAGCAAGTGGAGAGGAACACAAGTGGAATGCCCCAACTGCCCTGCGACCAACGTCGATCTCATCCATCTGACCTTTTCCTGTCCTGCCACGGCCAGTCTCAGGGACAAGCACGCCCGACCTCTAAAGGTGGCATCGTACTAAGACTGGGTGGCACCGCAAGCAGATGCCACCAGAAGAATTAACGCTTTGCTAAGGAGGCGTGCAGGCATCCTTCCGTTTACCTGATCTCTTGCCCCTATCTTAGGTCGCGGGCCATCCCTTCTAATAAAAGTTTCAATTAATCAATCGATTTTCCTTCTTCTCACGGCAGCCGTGCTCCGAGCCAGAGGATGACGTGCACGTGTTAGTGCGCCTACGTACACGTGTTTGCACTGAAATATTTCTATCTCGGCTTTTAATTAGCCGATTAGAAATCTTTTTTTTTTTGGCGGCAGAACGCTCACTAGAGGACACATAAATTCCAGCGTATAGAAAGAATTTGCTATGGGGCCTGATGAGGGGCCCTTTAAGGCGATAGACCCCGTGGCGTTGCCTCGCCGTTTGCACGCACGAAGTTTGCAAAAGGGTACCGCCGGGGAAGCGTGTGATGATTGATGTAGCGAGCTGTGTATGCGTTAACATGCGTTCGGGTGTCAGTTCTACATGACTGCTATGCACGTACGTGATACTACTGTACGCGTGAGAGAGGGAAATAAAAATATATCGATGATTTTCTGCTCGACCCAACCGCCCTGGTATATAATACTCACTAGAAGCCTTCCTTACCTGCCTCACCTGGGTCTGACGTGGCCTGCTGGTTGGGTTCCTCTCCAGATACAATCCGCGAGGGGGTTTAACACAAGCTGTAGCTCAATAAAGAAAGAAAAGCTCTAATGGCGATTACGAATGCGTAGCGCGAATGCTTAAGCGCTAGCTGTAATGTCAACTACGCGTTTTCGCTCCAGATTACCAGTTCGTCAAATCGCTTAGGCTTGGGGGTGTAAAGTTTCTGCTTCTTCCATGAGATTTCAGTGTAAATGATGTTTTATAACGTTCTTGTTTAAGCTACTACGCTCCGATAATCGACTGCTCGCCGGCTTTCTAATACATAGGCGCACGCCGTGATGTTAAATGCCGTCTGGTCTACGCGACACGGCGGCAAACGCCCGCGCCGCCACAGACTCACGAATGGAAAAACGAAACGTCACCGCGCCGTGGCAAAACTTTCGTGATAATGCATAGCGAAGATGTGCAGGGTGCCTCGATAACAGCGCCGCGTAAACTTGTTTGGCATCGGGGCACCCTATTGATGCGCAGTGTCCCTAATGAAGCGCGGAGGGCACTGCACTTGGTGGTGTTGCAGCAAACCGAGCTTTGCGTCCCGTGACTAAAGTGTCCTACCTCAACCGGAGGAGGGGGCGGGGCGGGCGAGTGTTGTCTAAATGTTGTATAAGGTGCCTCTATGTCCTCCTCCCCCGGGGCGGCGCGGGATTTGGAAGTTCATTTATCTGTATGTACTTGTCGGTGTACAGGAGCAAAATTAATGTGTGTGTGTGTGTGTGTGTGTGTGTGTGTGTGTGTGTGTGTGTGTGTGTGTGTGTGTGTGTGTGTGAATTATAGCCTACTCCGAGTGGTTAAATGCACTTATCGTGACATAAACTGCCAAGCGAAGGGGCGGGAACCTCATCGCGCAGCTCTTGCACAGCTCCTTGCTTTTTGCCCGTCATTTTCCTTTCTTTCTCCTTTACAAAAAAAAAAATGTTAAGCGAAGTTTAGAAGGGGTGGCGTACATGCGCTGCGGTTCCGGCGCGAATTTCAAAAAAGCAAAGTTTGACCCTTAATTTGTCTAGCAGTAATCAACTATTTTTACCTCGCCAAATATGTTATAAAGCGGTTTTTAAAGTATACCACTTCAAAATGATTTAAGTGTTAGTGACGCCTCAGCATAAACGCGTCCAGCCCCGCCCGCTCACAAGCCCTATCTTGCTACGTTACATTACCTCGATAAAGTCTGGTTGAGTCGGCTTGTCGGTTCGGAATATGGTCCTCGAGTTCATGTAAACGCTAACGGGTCAGCTCGGGTTAGCATGGAGGCTAGTTCGGCTAACCCACCTGCAAGGTTTGGGTAGCTGCTTGGTGAGATGCGTGTAAACGCGGTCGAGGAGGCATGAAGCCTTCTCGACTTCTGACTCGACCCCCGTTCGTCGGGCCACTGTAAACGAAGCTTTGTGTTGTCGTTTCTTGACGCAGGTTGAGCGGCGGCGCATGCGAGCAGCCGCCGGTGTGCCCTTGCATGGCTGAGGACAGCGGCCAGTCATGGGCTTTGCGTGCTGGGCTCGGGAGGTCCGCCAAGGTGAGCACAGTGTCCACTCTCTCGTTCCCCGTTATCTATGCTTCACCTCACTAACTCCGTGTATTGCAGCGAGAACACCGACCAAAACAAGCGTCTTTCATGCGTTTCGTAATTACTTTACCACTGTACATTTGTGTAATGCGGTGAAACATAAGTAGTGTATTGGCGGTGATGGGAGGCGAGAATGTGCGCTAGTGCTAAGTGTAAGCAACGTGTCATTGTTTAGTATACTTTCTTCGGCGCCTTCAGGACACCAAAGGGTCAATGGTGGCACGAAAGCTGGAACCTGGACTGTCAATAGGTAGGGGGCTCGCCGGCCTGTCCGCGACAGCGGGCAGCCGATCTTGTGTGCGAACACCCCCTCGGTGTTCACCCCCACGCTCTGATCTCGGCGGCCCCAACCCACGCACCGCCCTGGTTCCAGCTTAGATATATCCGCAGTACTTTTCGTTCTCTGGAGATCCTGCGCCGGCCGGTTTAATATAATCTCAGTTTCTCTTGACGGTCTCGTTTGCCGATATTATTTTGGCAGGCTAAATAACCACACCGCAACATACATCTATACTCCAGTGAAGCTTACTAAAACAGAGTGACAGAGAGCGAGTGTGAAGAGGAAAAGGGTGCTAGACCGCCATTGGATAGAACACATATAAGACCTGTGCCAAGGGAGCCAGATGGGGCTCCCCTGTTGTCTGTCCCTCCGTGCGACGCCCGGCTGAACGGAAGCTTCGCGGAAGGATTAGTAGCGCACAGGCGGTGCGTCCTCCTTCTCCTTCCTTCTTGTAACGCGCAGCCGGCGTTCGTTTGATTTGCTGACAGGAGCGGTAGTTTTCGCCGCACTGCACGGAATTGGCGAAGCGGAGCGCATCTACACTTATGTGTGTTTGGTTCGAAAAAGTGCGCAAATATGCTTTATCTCCTTCAGTCACGATATTAACCGCGTGAGTCTAGACGCAACCTCTTTCTCCGGCAATGATATCGAGGAGAAAAATGCGAAAGCTAAAGCCGAATGCAAGTGCCAACGTTTCCTGTCGAAAGGTGGCGCCATATATGTAACGCTGGTGCGGAGAATCTTGATTGGCATGTGTGACGCGTGAAATTTGAAGTACTTTTGTTACCAGCTGCGCTAAAAGTGCTTTTTCGGGGTATTCGGTGCGTGCGTGCGTGCGTGCGCTCGCGCGCGCGTGTGTGTGTGTGTGTGTGTGTGTGTGTGTGTGTGTGTGTGTGTGTGTGTGTGTGTGTGTGTGTGTGTGTGTGTGTGTCCAAAGCTCTTTAACAATAACTAGCGCATCTTCTTCTAACGAACATTTTATTTTGATTTACTAAGCACCGAATCATTCGAGAGCTCACTGTCGGGAATTTATTATTATTATTATTATTATTATTATTATTATTATTATTAGTAGTAGTAGTAGTAGTAGTAGTAGTAGTAGTAGTAGTAGTAGTAGTAGTATTTATAATTATTACGAGCTGCCAGAACTGGCCTGAATGTTCATGCTACGAGACAAAAAAAAAAGAAAAACGTTTCTGGAAGGGAAATCTATATTAAAGTCCAATTAAAGGCGGTCCTAACTCGTGACTCAAGGTGCTATTTTTGATTCTCGAATGGCGCCACGCGCTTCGCGGCTGTTTCTGGACAATGACCGCTGTACTTCGGGACACGTCTGTTGTTACTTGTATTTGTTTCCTGGAACGAACTTTCCCCTTTAGACCTGTTTGTTTCAGTGACATTCTATTCGCCGTTCTTCCTAATGGTTCACATCAAAGGAGCTGTTGCTCTGGGGCCTCTAAAGTCTTCCTCCCTCTTAGGTTTCTTCCTTTTACGTAACGTTTAAAACACCTATATCTTTATAATGAGACCCTCTACATCGTGTTGCTTACGTAAAGGTCCACACTCCTCGCGCATTTGCCTACCTACGATGTCGTGCTCGAAACCCGCTTCGCTCAAGACTGCAATAATAACATGCAAAAGGAAGTAGAAAGTGATGAAAACCGCGTGCGCCATTTTCAACTTCCGTTTAGAAGGGTTGGCGTTAAGGAAACGTGAAAATGGGGGATGCACATTTGTTGAGGTTGTCGTGGCAAGCTTCTAACGTTGTTCCCTTTGGATCCCTGTCCACTTTCGAGATGCTGTGCCCTCAGAGCTGGCCCCTTTACAGATACAGGAATGTTTTCCATCAGACCTGTTCCCTTTTATACCGATTTCCTTGAGATACGTGCTCCCCGGGTTCTTTCAGTGTGGCCCAGTTAAGCACATGGTTGCCACAGCTTGGGCAGAGTTGCTCTCTGCACTTGCGGTTCTTTCTTGCGTTCTGGGCCGAGCTGTTAAAGCTGGCCGTCTACCAAGAGTTGTCTTTTTTAGGTGCTTTCCCTTTCAGTTGCACGCTGCTTAGCCAGGAGACTGACGACGCGGTCGTTACTATACTCGTTGTACAGACGCTGCCGCTCTTTCCGCGACCCATGTAGAATGAGACGCTTCCCCACTTTCTTGGTGCAGTTTCTTTGAAGGGGCGCTTCCAATGAAAGCGCGTTCATTAGTACACGCCCTGCTGCAACATTTCATTTACTCTTTTCGAGGTCCTTTAACGCGTTATCGTTCTTAGGGTACTTCAAAAATGTGTGCTAGAGTGCCTTCTGATCGTCTGCAAAACGGGCATGAAGTGTCATGCTCTGTTGGGAACATGTGCAAGAGCACGGGATGCGCTAGCGACCCCACTTGCGTGCGTCGCACGATCGTTTGCTGCCTTCGGCTGAGTTGCGGATGCGGACGGGGAAGCCTACATCTGCCGCTTCTTTACATTTGAGTGATGTCTTTGTAACTTGTCACGGGGTGCGGTAGCTCTGGCTCGTCCTCGGCCCAGATTGACAGAGTGCACTAAGCTCCAGAACCCCCCACCATCCCTACCGGCACGCGATTTACTACGCTAGTAGTGACTTCGTTGCTCACCGTAGCAGCCGAGCGCGCGCAGCAGTTTCTCTCCAGCTGCAGAATGAGTAGGCCACGCGTCATACGTGCTTCTGAGGAGCAGGCAGCTTTCGATTAGTAACACCGCGAGCAGAACCGGGACGGGCTCGTCTACGCCGTGCCGATGCTGCAGACCGGGCACAAGAACTGGCTCGCGCAGCCGAGCGCAAGCAGCATCTGCGTACCGAAGATTCGGCAGCCTACCAAGCCGTCGTTTAATGAACTATGGGGATTAGCCCAGTGATAAACAGCGGGGCCGCAAGTTTCGGCTTCGCTGGTTAACGAACGATCTGTACGGAGTGCTTGGGTGGTGATTTATTTGCGGTGATTTATTTATTCTTCGTTTTTTTATTTTGGCTTTTATTGTGCAGCAAAAGTTCTCGGAACTTGCGAAGTTCTCTCTTTGTCTCCATTGTAGAAATACAGCGTAGCCCATCTTGAATAGTAATTTGTTGATACAGCTCGATTTTCGCTTTCATATTCCTTTAAATGTGCGTACGAGTCTACAGTTATAGACTGGACGGAAATTAGCAAGTATAGCACAAGGGATTACTGGCGTCGTTTGATATTATCGCTTCTCGAGGCAATTTGCACTTTTGTGTCTTTCTGCCTCGTCGATGTCGTATTCGTGCTCAATCGCGGTGTTGTTCGCGACATTTAATTCGCGCTTTCCTTCTTCGCTTCTCACTGAGGTACGCGCTTGTGGATGATCCGAGCTTATGAATAATGAATGCATGGTTACTATCAATCAATCAATCAATCAATCAATCAATCAATCAATCAAATGGGCGTTTATTGTTAAAAACAGGAGATATACTTACAGAAAAATTTCGAGTGTTAGCCTGAATGGATAGCATATTTTAACGTATTTTATAGAAGTTCACAAGCTCCCCTCTTATTAAATGAAATATTTCTAAGCAGCGGCCCCGTTCTTCTGCTTAAAATTTTATTTACGCGGTATTTTCATTTCATTATATTACCTGGAAGACCTTTAATACATGAGGTATTACATGAGGAGTTGGTACAAATACAAATACATTAGCTAGACGTGCGCGAGCGATCCAGGCATAATCACGTTGAATTATGAGAACATGAGCATTCTAAAATGATTGGCGGTTTATTGTTGCTCTTTAGTGTCTCTTAAACCACTGAGCGGCACGTGTTGCCCGCTGGAGCGGACACCGGTTCGATCGGCCGGGAGTCGCGTACGCAGGTATCGAATTCTCATGGCCGTTTGACCGCGGGGAAAGCCACGCCTCCTCCGCCGCTTTCCCGTGTCTCGCATTTCCAGCGCTTTTTGTTTCTTTCACCACAACGGTCGCAAGGCCTGAAAAGTTTGAGCTGCCGTGCGGCTTGAAGTTCATGGTTATCGGCGGTCTCCACCGACGTTGGAACGCCCCTACGCGGGAACGAAGTATGGATCCGTCAAAGTTCTTTTTTCTTGCTTACTTACCTTCCTTCCTTCCTTCCTTCCTTCCTTCCTTCCTTCCTTCCTTCCTTCCTTCCTTCCCTCCTTCCTTCCTTTCTTTTCTTTCTTTCCTTTCCTTTATTTCTTTCTTGAGTCAGGTAACAGTATTTCACTCGCTCTTGTCCTTTCATGTTTTTATTTCTTGTTTCAAAGGCTCAGAGACAGGTCAGCGAGACAAACGCAACAAACGATAAATAAAAACTTAATGTTTGGTCCGTGAAATAAAGTAGATAAACGCAGAAACTGCGCTGGAGAAATTGCTGAGGACAACCGGCGAGGGCTCAAGCACGACGAATAGCACAGCCGTTAAATTGTGACTAAAGCGTTGGTTTTCTATGACGCAAACCGGTGTAGTCGGATACATTTCGCCGTTGTGCAGATACGTCCATTTAAATTTCTGTTTGTCGACGGAAACAGATGTTGCCGACACCGTGCGTGCATTGTTGCAGCAATGAATGCATATTAGGTCAAGCGGAAAATTGCGCATTCAAAGGCAACATACAGGTTACTTGCGCGGTTCGGAAAGAAAGCACCGAACTTTGTTAAACAGAAACAGCCGGCAAATGTCTGTGTTTTTGCTGCCATTCTGGTGGGAAATAAATAATTAATGAGGTGATACCGAATTGGTAGCCACTGTACATATGCAGTCGACTCCAGCTACGACTACCACTACGTTACCTAAATGGTGTTCGTTCTGTATAGGAGCGCCGTCGAAGAGAGGACGAAAGGGGTTCCGGCCGTGGACCTGTGCGAAGATGACTTCTTCGCAGTGCATATTGCCGAAAACGTGGCTGCTCGCACGTTGCTAAAACGTTGATTAACTGATTAATAACTATTTCCTTACCGCGTGCATTGGGCTTCGTTAGCCCGCTAACGATGGTTTGAAACGCCGGTTTCTAGACTTTCTGCGCCGCCCACGGAGACACTGCGCTATCGGATATGAAGGAGAAGTATATTTTTTGTTTTCTAAGCAGCTCGCCTTTTCGCCGCAAGATGTTAACTTTTAAACGCACTCCGAAGTTTCGCGACCGTCAAAGTAGAAAGCAAAAAATGGCCGCCTCGGAAAGCGGTGCGCGCGCTTCTAAAGATTGCAGATCTCGTGATTCAGCTGCGTTTGCGGCTGATTTTATCGGTGGATCGGGCATCAGCGAATCTGCGGATGCTGTCTTTTCGTCGGACTGTCAGTGCGACGACGACGCAAGCCAGTCCAAAATATCGGCGGTCGCAGCCTGGCACGCCAAACTGTAGTGCTCGCACTTAAATTTTTCTACTGAAAAATCTGTTAAACGAATTTTTATTTTTTGGGGTATAGTGTCTATTAGACGACAATACATCTTGTATATCTCATAATTCTTGTTACGTTTCTTTTTCTTAGTGGATGCAAGCGTGCCTTTACAAATTTTGTTCAATTTTATCCCACAATCTTAATTTTGGCAATTTATATCTCTTTTATGACATACATCTTATTAATAAAACTTTTATTCGTGAAAAGTGCATTCATTCTTCATTTTGTTTATGCATTACATAAAATATTCAGTATCGTAGTTTCTTCAGAAAAAATATCTGGCGTAATCTGCAAAAAATACCTATTTTCTCCATGATACGGAAAGAGTTAATGCGCAGCTTTAGTGCGTGGTTATTCTTGCTTTCGTGTAGTATTTCTTATAATATTTAACGCAGCAAAGTAGTAACGGTTCGCCAGCTGTCCGCTAATCATTTCAACAACATGCTTACTACTTCCGTGTTCCCTTTTTCGCAGTTGTAAAGCAAGCTTTCGCGTGAGGCAGTTTACCAAGCAAATGGCGGTGTAGTTATTTTTTCCACTCGCGCATGCGGGCACAGTTTGCTTGCCTCGTGAGACGTAAAATGTACACGTGGCTCTCGCGATGAAAACTACGCGCACGAGGCAAGCCCTCTGCGTGTGCAGCTAGCACTTCTTATTCATTCGAACCATGATTCGTGGTGCCATTATATAGTTGGGCACGTGTGCAACGTAGGAAAGCCAACTTTCGAATTGGGAAAGCCATTTATTGTGGATTGCAGGAAACGCCAGCTTGGCACTTTACCCTAAATGGTGTGTTAATACATCCTCCGGCCCTGGCCGACGCAGAACGGAGAAAAAGCGTCGCGTTCATGAGCCGAGCATCGCAGGAGTTTTATTGGATGGGGCTCAGGCACTTCTGTTGGGCGCTCGGGCACTCCGGGAATGCGCGAGGGGCTATATCCGGCTTTTGGAGGGAGAGGTTTCACGCACAGGGAAAGGCTTAGTGGGGCTTCAGACTCGGCGTCAAAACCATTCCGGCCGCTTGCCATTATTCGTTCCTCAGTTATCCGCGGTTCTGCTCACCGCGGTGATTGTTGCCTGGCTTCGACAGCATCGAATCAAATGACAATAACGCCACATTGCTATAGGTTGAATTAGTACTTTTGATAAAGATACCTGCGGGCTGGTTGCTTATGTGTAGTATGGTAGTAGTGTATATCTGTTTGGGTATTCCTCAAACCGATAACGTGGACATCTGCGAGCGCAGTTAGCGTTGACGTGGGTCGCTACTGCAAAACTCTCTTCTCTGCACGCGAGTTGATTTGTTGCGGTCTTACTTTTTTCCTTGCTTCCTTCCTTCCTTTCTTTTCTTTTCTTTTTTTTTTTTTGTGACAATCGCGGGGCGCATTTCCATCAAACTGTCGTCCTCCTCCGAGTCACTCCCTAGACGGCCGGAAACGTGTCCTCTTCCCCCTCCCTCCCCCCTGTACGTGAGAGGAGGAACTCCGCCTGTCCGCAACGCTTCGATCGGTGCTTTCTCATCTCCGTGCCCTCTCCTTCTCCTTCCTCCGTCGCTTCCTCCACTAAAATAGAGAACGGATCCACTCGCTTCTTTTCTCATCTTTCGTTTCATTTCTCTCGGTGTTTACTTTTTTTTTTTTTCTTGGTATACTCTTGAGGGCATCTTATAGATGGATGCGTTCCGAATTTCTCCCTGTCAATGGGCGTGGAGTTCGGATACCGTTTTGTTGTCCGAGTACACTTTTTTTTTTCTTATTCGTAATATCGACCCGTTTTCTGGGACCCCGGGGGGCTCCAGTAAGTGAGTGAGCGAGTGATAGCGAGGCGTCCAGCACTCGCCGCGTTTGTGTGCCCCCCCCCCCCCCCTCTTCATATTTAGTTGTTTTTCACCGCGTCAAGCCCGCGTCCGGTCGGAACGGCGCCCAGTGCGCGACTTCTTCCGAAAGAACTGTGCCGAGCCGTCGAACGCGTGCGCTCAGGTTTTCCGAAGGTTTGCCCGTGTTGGCTATACTGACTTTTTCTTTTATACTTTGTTATTTTTATTTTAATCGGTATCACTTGCGTAGTTATGCCTTCCGACCTCTTGACAGGGCGGCAAACACAGAAAACCGATCGCTTGAGAAAAGTTTGACAAAAAGAAAGAGCAATCCAGCGAAGGTAGATAGGGATAAAAATATATGTGGAGTGTGAAAAGTGCTTTGGCGTTGGCTAAAAAGCTTCCGCCACGTCAGAAGAGTTGAGCAAGCATCACTGAGGTGGGCCTCGCTTGTTCATGATTGCGCCAGTGGCCTTTTAGCAAACGCTGAGACGTCTGGTGCGTGAGTCACAAGTACACATTGGGAAAGTCCGGTGTTAATAAATACTTAGGAGAAAGATTCGTCCATAATATTTTTTTTCTGCGTAATCGTTAGCGCACTCTTCTGTGCTACACTCATGTGCCGCGCGCGCGCGGGTGTGTGTGTGTGTGTGTGTGTGTGTGTGTGTGTGTGTGTGTGTGTGTGTGTGTGTGTGTGTGTGTGTGTGTGTGTGTGTGTGTGTGTGTGTGTGTGTGTGTGTGTTCACACCTAACTAGTCAGGTCACTTGCCACAAGAAAAGCATGTAGGGCTTCCAGCTAACGACAACGCTGACGATTTTGGCGTGCGGACCTCTTCAAAATTTGTATTTTTTTCCGTCACGATTGACATTCACACGTGTAGCAAGATGTAAAACAAGGAAATATATTTCGCCAAACAACTATAATTTCTAAAATTGGTCGCATAATATGCAACCGTGGAAGAATAGCGTTTCACACGGCGGCTGGGCGTACTCGTGGTAAGCTGCGTATCAGTTCTGTCCTTATCAGTTGCTTATCAATAGCTGCGAACATATTGTTCAACATAGCGCACTGCTTGTCGTATTGTGTTACATATCTCGGTCGTAATCATGCTGCTCTAGCAGGGAACTCCGCCTTCTTTAGATATCATCGACAAATGCAGGGAATGCCTACATTTACCTATAGCGATAGCGAAACTTGGAGCTGGGCGGTCAGCAGAGTGGGTGCACCTTTCGATATTTGACGTACGGATTATGAACGACGGCAACTGGCAAGGAATCACTTGGCCCTTGCGCCATTAAAAGCTACATATCATCATCAACTGGCAAGGAAGGTTCACTTTCGACTGCAATGTGCAACGCTGAAGTGGCGCTCTAAAGGACATACTAGAACAGGTGATGCAGAAGTGTGAAAATTGGAGCTGAACTGAGCGTGTCGCCCGTGTCCACGCACTCGGTTCAGCCACAACCGCAGACCGTTCGGAAGGACTTCGTGTTGTGGCGCGGACGTTTACGTATACGTCGCTTGGAATTCCGAACTCCGACGCAGAATATGCGAGCTGCGTGGGAATCACCAAAACAAGGTGTGTATGTATATATATATATATATATATATATATAGAAGCTCATTTGTCGTTATGCAATAAGTGCTTGCCAGCGCCCTAATTCCTTACCTGTTGTCAGTTCTCTGGACAGCATTGAATAGGCTGGACTCTAGACCATTTTCGGAAATGGAGGTCCTTTGACCATGGCCGTACGCATCGACGGCACAGAAAGCAGCCGCGAAAGCGTTATTAAAGTAGCTCAAGTTGAGAGGTCTTGGCGACCGTTTGTAGACTCGATACGAACCTTCAAAGTGCGCGAAAGTGTGCTCTATCTCCTCTCTCTTTTCATCCCTGTACCCCCTTCTCCCAGAGCTGGGTGGCAAACCGGACGCGTGCCTGCTTGACCTCCCTGTCTGTCCTCTCCTCTATTTCTCTCCCTCTCTCTGTTCTTAAACCTCCCCCCCCCCTCAACAGCCTTAAAAAATCTATCAAATGTGCAAGTTCTGACTAGCCCAGCCTTATGCGTTATGTACTGCTTAAAGAAGTCTCCTGATGACGTAGGAAAGCGTAGATAACTCTTCGTCTTCGTAAAATAGCTTTCATGCGTTCCCTTTGTAGCAAGTGTTTATTCAGCTTATACTTTTCCGACCAAGCTTCCAGTGGCGTCTAAATGCTCTGCGAGTCTCCCGCTTCAGGCGTATATGAAGAAAAAAAAAGAGAGAGAGAGAGAGAGAGAACGTGACGAAAATTCCATTTCTCTCAAACCATCGAGAGGACTAAGTGTAAATATAGCGCAATCAATATTGGAGAGGGTGTTGAACGTTTCAGCAATGTAATGTGTGGCTAAAGTTTGAAGTGTCCGGTGTAAGTTGAGGCATTCTGAAATTACTGAAGTTTCGGTTATTGCGCTGTAGAAAGCTGCGCGGACATTGAATCGCGTCCCTTATGAAGCTTAGTAGGAGGCCGTTCCGTTCGTCTTGGCGCCTCGCCTGGATTACGAATCCCATTTTTTTTTTTTTTACCTTGAGAGTGTTAGTTTTGCTCTTTCATAAGTGCTGTTTACTAATACAAATATTAAGCAGCACTCGGACGTCGCATTCACCGGCGGTTGCTTGCGAGGCTACACGTCCGCGTGCACTTTTGCGCTTAAAGGAACGGGCGACGAATCAACGTCTTTATTACGTGCTAGCCACCGCGGTGTTATAGCGCACGTTGACTCCGAGATATAGTGCAGCGCGTGGTGTCATCATGCGCGCAGGCCTGATCTCGGAGGCTATGGAGTGCTACAACGGCAACTCCCACGACTTTCCATGACCCTGCGTGCGTGATCTCTTTTTTTTTTTTTTTCCCCTGCGCCGAACACTCGGGAGCAGTTGTGCCCAGTACGTGTTGGACATATCGTTTTCCGTCCTCTATGGGACGCACTGCAGTCTCACACCGCTTCGACGTTACCCGCACTCCGCGCCGCACTCAACGTGTCGCGATATCTCGGCGCCGCATACGATAAGTGCCCACAGCGAGCATCTTAAACCTCCGGTTGCGGCTGCATCCAGGTGTGTATCATACCCTCTCCTTCGCACAGTACTTGGTCGTGGCGTTTATCTCGCACGATGTCCTTGCGCCGCGCAATGAATTTTCTTGGCGACGTGTGCTTCCGCTTTTGAGCGTTTGTCGCTAATCTTGCCTGTAGTTGAGAGCTAATGTGACACATTGTGAACACGTTGCACTTCGCCTGATGGAATACGCCTCTTTGTCCGTCCGTCCGTCCGTCCGTCTGTCTGTCTGTCTGTCTGTCTGTCTGTCTGTCTGTCTGTCTGTCTGTCTGTCTGTCTGTCTGTCTGTCTGTCTGTCTGTCCGTCCGTCCGTCCGTCCGTCCGTCCGTCCGTCCACTCTCTCGTGGAAGCAACCATTGAGCATTGCGTCTTACTGTGTCGCCACTCAAAAGGGGGGAAAACAACGGGAAAAATATGAAGGAGCAAGCTTCAAGACGTTTCCGCTGCTATTAAAACGACCCTCCTACCGCCCCACGTCGGATGAATAGAACACCGACATTCCCGTCCTGTCGCGTGCTCTTCACCTCCTATTTCGAAGGCGCACCATTTGTCATAGGCCAGGCGCGTTCATGACACGTCAAAGCCTCGCGCAAAGGGCGCGAAACCTTCTCAAATGGTTCCGGACTGTTTAAACCCGCATAGAAGGTCATTGCGGCGGTTTCGGAGACCAGCGTGGGCGTGGCCCGCCCCATATAGAGTACATAAATACGAGGATACGCCCGGCGGCCGCCCATTGACGATAAAACTATTTAGCGTCGTAGCATCCGAGGCCACGTGTTGCTTCCGTATGCAGCCCTAAAGGTTCGGGGGAGAGGTCTGTTGAAGAGAGTTACTAGCTATGTACGAGGTCAGCATGGGGTGGGTGGCAGAGCTAGCAGTTCACGTTGCGTTCGAAGCGTGCTGTTTAGAACGCTAGGGCCAGAGTGACCGTAGTACCGGTGCGCCATCCCAAAACCGTAAACAACAACAATAATAATAACCGGAATAACGAAATCAGAGTGCAACATAAACGCAACGTTTTCTTTTTTGCCTTCTCATCTCTTTTTTCAATATTTTAACGTGGGAGCGTTAGGCATATGTATATGTCTTGCCTTGCTATGACATGCGCTATATGCGGGTTATATTGCCACACCATCCTATCACTCAAGTTGCCCATGCCGCGCCTTACGTTCTTGACAAAGTTATACCTCGGAATTTTGAGAATGACAGCCAACAAGTAAATGCCGTCGAAACAAAACACAGACAGCGCATGCCTTTTATGTTAAATATTCTCAGACTGAAATATTAGAAGTGCGAAATAATAACATAAACCTGAAATTGACGTAATGCTTTTTGCGTGGTTGTGCACTAGCTCCGGGATCGGCCCACGCAAGAGGCCGCGTTTCTACCAGAAAGCTCGCCTTCATGCAAAGCGTTCCCCGCCAGTTTTTCCCGGCAAACATTGTACGGTTACATACGCTGCAGTTGCCAGGAAGCGTGAGAAGCAGTCAGGGACCTTTGATATGTTATCACGTTCCACTCTTAAAGGCGAAGCTTAAGCGTCCTTCCAGTTTTATACAGTTGCCATCCTTAGATCGCTAAGTATAATATTCGGACACATCGCCTCCATAACATGTAACATTTTCCCGAATTTCAGCAGACTTTTATTCTGCGAAGACGACTAATTGCTTCCATTGCTTACTTCAGCAATGTGTCGCCTTCCTTCCGTATTGTCAGAATAGCTCTCTCTCTCTCTCTCTCTCTCTCTCTCTCTCTTCTGTTTAGATGCGGAAACGGGAGAAAGTAGGCTACGGTATAGCCGGCTATCCCAAAATCTCACATTCACTGCTCAAGTAACGATAAGGAAGAAGAAGCTGAATTCCGGGAAGTATATTGAAGCGACTGAGAACTGTCAAACATATATAACATACACTTCCGTCAGTCTCGTCGTTCCTGTACTGTTGTTGCATATTTTCAGCGGCGGTCTCGTGGGGAATCTATGGGGGGCCTCGGGCGACTCGCGGCCGGAGCTCCGAAAAGCATGCAGCGTACACTGTGCATATATTCGTGGGGGGCGAGGCGGCTGCGCGCACACAGCTGATCACACGCGTGCGCTCGCCCCCGCACCGGCGCCATCCATCAGGGTGCTGCGTGCGTGCGCGCGCGCGCGCCGACAGCGAGCGACGCGCCCTTGGCTCCGTGTCCGGAAAGGCGTTGCCTTGCCCCAGGGCGGGGCCAGGCCCGCTCCTCGGCCCCGTAGCCCCGTGGCCCCCCCGTCGGAGACGGGTCGCGGTCGCCGCCGACGGCCGCCGCGCCGCCGCCGCCGCCGTCGTCGTCGAGAGAGCAGCCGCGCGTGTTGTGTGGGTTCGTGCGTGCGTGCCGTGTCGCGCTCTCGCCGTGCGTGTGGGGCGCGCGCGCGCGCGCCGGCGTCGTTGCCGTCGCCGTGCCGCCGCCGCCGCAGCCGGGCAACGCGTGGCGCGATGCTGATGCCCCTGAAGCGCGAGTCGCCGCCTCCTCCGCTGCCGACGCTCAGCGAGCGCCGGCGGTCGAGCGCGGCCGCGCGACGCCGGGCGTCGTTCGTGGACGCGCCGCCGTCGGACCAGCCCGAGGACTTCTTCGCGTCGCCCGCCGGCGGACATCGGCCGCAGGATTACCGCACCGGCGGTGGCAGCGCCAAGCGTGAGTTGGAATTGCGCGAATGCATCCGCCCTCTCTCTCTCTGTCGCTGCGAGAGCGCGTGGTTTTGTTGTTTCGGTGACAACCAGCCTCTCCCACGAGCGAGTATAATTCGGTCGGGTTAAGGTTGGTTTGAAATCACAGCTGCACATGCCGCGCGAACAGAACAACTAAGAACGTAAGTCTATAGGAAGGGGCGAAAGCGAGCGTACTGCACGTTTATCATGACGGTTCACGTCCCCGCCGTGCTAATTTACGCGAAACCCGCGTGAATCGGTTGGAACGGTAATTGGCATCTTTCTTTTTCGCTGGAGGCGTCCAGTGAAGTGCGATCGTCTTTGCCAGATAGCACAGTAAATAAAGGCGGCGCAGGGGAAGTGCCATAAATTAATGGGACATAAAGTGACATGCCGCTTCGTTCACGCTGGTTTTGCTTTCCACTAGATTGAGCACGCGTGCGCCGCCTTTCGCAGGCTTCGTTCTTCTCGTGCTGCCAGCACGCGACTCGCGAAAAAAAAAAAAAGACGGCTGCACGTGTTCCGTTCTTCCCGCTCGTGGGCCTTTCACTGAAACACGGTGTCGAAGCGTCGCACCTACCCTGGTTGGTCGACTGCGCTCGCTCGGAACGCTCGGCTATCCGCACGGAACGAGAAAGGTACTTTAATTTGCCGCGCTCACGGCAGCAGACTGACTGTTTGAGAGTGACAGTCATTTTTGCTTAGTAACCGATCAGGCTTTCCCTTACATTTCGATGCCACAGAGATGTACAATCACTGCGCAGCATTAGAGTGTGCATAACCCGGCTTTGTTGTCTCTATTCCAAAAGCTTCCTATTTATTCCTTTTCTGAAGAATTAATACAGCTCAGTAGCTAATAGTGCTTCTCTACAGGCGAAATTTTCATCGTTATTGGCAGTCGTTCTCTTCCTTCTCCTGAATTGCGGTATACTACGTTGTTCCGAATGTTTTAGTCCATTTGCATTTAAAGTGATAGACGCTGGAACCTTCGTTGCCCTCTGCCAACCAGACGATTGTTGTATCCCATATTACATTGCTGACGCAATGATTATTCCGGCGGACCTAAACAGACGCCTGTAAGCAAAGCAGGAGCAGGCATCGAGAGAGAGAGGGGGGAGGGGACGAATGAAAAGAAAAAAACGATGTGTGATCTGACGCGATCTTATGTTTAAAGCTAGCTCAGCTGTATCGGCTTTATAGCACACTATTCACATAACAGGAACATTGATTCATGCAAGATTATTTTATTTTTTGACGCGTTGTGATAGCAACGCGCACAGATCGCTTTGACGGCGCTTTCTTCTAGTAATTTCATGTATTGGAAAAAGTCGTGTCAGTGTGGGCTGATCAAAATTAACGCATCGCATGCTCAGAAAAGAGTGAGAAAACCCGTTGGTTATACACCGAGGCGGCTACGCGAACGAGACGCATGTGATTACCGATTGATATTTTTCTGTGTTACATTCAACGACGTTGAGAGCGCCATTTTGCCGTTCCCGCCAAAACGCTTTGACATTCTGCTGTCGAGCATAAACACGATACCGCGCGGTTGTAGCTGCAAAAAGGGCCGTTTTTTTCGTACCCTCCTTTCTGACAAATATGAACCGTCGAAGCAGTGGCGTATCTAGGTCGTCTAGCACCCGGGGCCCATAGGTCTTCTGTCACCCCCCCCCCCCCCCGGAGCTAGCCGGCGGAAAGAGGAGTGTCTTCAGACGTATATGACCCCCCCCCTCTGGCCCCTTAATTGTACCCGGTGCCCACGCACCCTCCCCCCCCCCCCCCCCCCGTTGCTACGCCACTGCGTCGAAGCAGTGGTACTTTGATGTCAGGGCTCGCGACGATGCATGAGATGCAACGACCTCCCATTTTGAGTGGTGTCCGCGATTATCTGGTATAGCTAAGGAGCGTCCTGTATACAGGAAGACTCACTCGTGTGCCCGCGCGGTGCTGTGTCCGTTTCTGCAACGTGCGATAACATTTTTCTCTCTCAGTCGGGCGATTTTTGCAGCTGCGTTTGACGTGACTGCAAACCCGCGCAGTTGCAACTCGACCGGGTCGAGTCAGAAGTCGAGCTGACCCAGCCCGACTCGACACCGTTTGCATGCAACGCTACAGGTTCGCGTGCCTTGCCAAGCACGTTGGGAGAGCCAACGCCTGTTGCAGGTTGGCCCAACGGGCATCGACGCTCGCTCGGCCCGACTTGCTAGCGTTTACACGAACTCGACGACAGACTTTCATCCCGACGAGTCGACTCGACCCGCCTTGCTGTGGTTCATTTGCAAACGTAGTCTATATCGAGTTGGTGAGACGCGTTCAGATCGCCGCGATAAAACGGAGGCACCTGTTGTGTCGGCGCCGTTTGTTTTCCCCGCAGGGAACAACACTTGCGCTCCGCATTGATTGCGCGGCCGCTGGTTGTTCCTCTTTGTATATCTTGGCTTGCGCTTGGCGTGGGAGGCGGAAAAGTGTGCTGCCGTCCGGTTCCCGCCATTGTTCTTTTGCCAGCGCTGGTTGCTATGGGGGAAGAGGGGCGGAGGGGGTACGGAAGGTGGAGGATAGCGTATATATACACACACGCCCTAGGAGGAATAATAGGTTGTCGTCGTTCTCTCCTCTCCATTGTGTCGCTGTGCGAGATCGCGCCTCAAGCTGCCGCCATTGTCAATCAAAGTGCTTCCCGCTCGCTAATTGACGCGAGGGCTGCACATTGCGCCGGGAGCGGCGACCCCTCGATGCACTCTTCTTTCTTTTGTTCGGTCGCTCTTCTGCTGCTGCTTCTTGTTGGCGCACGCGGTGCACTGTCGAGCGGCTTGACAGGTCCTTTTAAGAGAAACTCGAGACGACTGTAAGTAGAACGTCTACGAAGAGAAGGGAAGCGAGAGAGTTTGCTGCAAAACTTATAAAGCAACGACTCGGAGGAAGAGAAGAGCGCCTGTTTAAAACGTGTGCTGAGAGGTAGGAAGGAAGTCGTCTGTTACGCAAAAGAGGGATAACCCTGTTGAAGTTCATAATGAGTTCGCGTAATAGCAACAAGATGTTTTATTGTGAAGGAAAGAACTATCGGTTCGAACATCTGTTGAATCCTGTAGGAGCCATGCAGCATGCCTTGTAAACGATTTTATGAAGCACCACACCACTTCTTCATATCTTTCTTTCTTCCCCAATTATGTTTATTATGAAACTGCGTTGGGCGTTATCGTTGAAGACATACTCGTGTCCCTTGTATGCGTTTGCTTTGTCTTCCGACAGGGTCGTGGCTAAGAAGATATCTCGGTCAGTATGTAAACTCGTGTTGTATTGGAGAGATTCAGATTCCCCTAATGTGTAACTCTCTATTAATTTTATTGCTACTCATGAACTATCGACAGCGCTTACAAATCCGTATGTGAGTTATAGTTAAGCAGGCAAACTTATTAGCAAACACCTAATAATTCCTAGCACTGGTAGTGCTTTAGCGGGCAAGACATAAATAAAAAGAAATCTGCGGAAGGTATGTTCCTATACTCCCTAATCCCTGCACCGGCCTCGCTCGTCGGTGTTCCCGTGGCGCTAAAAATAAACGCTTTCACGTGACAAAGTGAGGAGCGGTGTGCGTAACGTGCCGATCGGGTGCGATGTGGTCGGTGGCGCGCAGACGCACACTCTACGCACTCCCGAATTTCGACCGCGCCGCCGCGCGAATGTGACGTCAGCCCGCGTGAACTTGCTTACTCTACATACCGACTCGTAAAAGCGCGCACTGCCCAATACCAGCTGCGATCGCGCGTTGCGAATCAAATAGGCGTGCGCGCACGTTCGCTCAGTGGAGGCACGGGCGTTCTGCGAACTGTTAGCGCCGTTGCGCGTCTCGCGTGCTGCATGCTGCTGCTGCAGCCTGTGCTCGGGGCAGCCCTGCAGCCGTCGCGGATGCCCGAGGCCACGCATATATCATTCGCGCTGGCTGTCTCCTCGCCGGCGAGCCCAGCACGATCCGGCACAATGGCGGGGGCACGCGTTCGAAGAAGCGCCTGTCGGCCTACGTTCGTAAGGCTTGGAGCAAGTTTGCGCATACGAAACGAGAGGAAGAAGGCTCTTTCACAAAAATAGTCGCATGCGTGCTGCTCCTCACGGAGAAGCGGATGAGGGATTGAAATGCCCTAGTAGAGAGAGAGAGAGAGAGAGAAAAGGGGAAGGACTGGAGACAGAAAACTCGGGGGGAGGGGGGGTATGCGAGGAAAAGTGGGAATGGTAGTTGCATGCAAAACTAAGCTCAACGCGTTACATTCAAAATGACGGCGATCTAAAAATCAAGTTTTGTCATTCTAACATGTATATAGCATTTGCTATATTACTGCATGAATATGAAAGGATGAGCGCGAAATGATACGAATACAAGGAAGACGACAGGTAGAACAAGGACTAAGGCTTCCTTGTCTTCGTATTATAGACTTAGTGCTCGCCTTTTCTTATTCATGCGGCGCGAACTGTCGTCGAAATTACGCGGTAGTCCCGCTCTTCATGACAAGGCGAGATGCGATACTTTTCTTATCGACAAAAATTTATCAAGCAAACAACTATCTCTTCATGGGCTGGTTGTTGCAACATAATTACTCGAACACAGATGCAAACTGACTCGCCTGCACAGAAAAAGGACATCGAAGAGGAGCGGCCGTGTTTTCTTTCTTTCTTTCTTTCTTTCTTTCTTTCTTTCTTTCTTTCTTTCTTTCTTTCTTTCTTTTTTTGTCATTTTGCTTTCACAAGCTTGCTTTCGCAGGCGTGTCCTGCCCAAGAAAAGCGGTTCATTTGTTTCTTAAAGGGACACTAAAGTGAAACAGTAAATCAGTTTAGACTAATGAATCATTGTTTGAGAACCCTGCAGGCAGTCATTTCAAAAAAAATAGTTTGATTATTAGATGAGAAAATGAAGGTCCAAGTATCAGTATTTGAATATCGCGCCGAAACCCTCGCGCCGGCACGTCAGCGTGACGTCGGGGATTCCAAAGTATGTTTTCGCATTTGGGCCGCGTTGGCTGAATAAAGGTTCCCGAAACTTGCCGTGTTTCATATTTGATTCCTTTAGAACACAATGTAGTCAATCTGTACCGTTGTATATAATTAGTAGGCCCTAGAAGATGCCATCAAAATTCATGACGTCACAGCCTCCAGGTGCGGGAACTTAAGTAGGCGTCGCCACCCGTATTTCGTTCTAGCGCTTTTTCTGGCTTACCAAATGTCTTATCGTTGCAAGAGTAGTGTTTTTGGTGTTGTAGAACGGTAATTTACTGATGCAGAAGAAATCATCTTTCACTTCAGTGTCCCTTTAGACGCTCCGAGTTGGACGATTCCCTCGGCTATTATATACCTCCTCGTTGAACCGTGGCTTCTAAATTTCAGTTCGCGACAATGCACGAAGTGCTCAAGCGTTGACGAACGCAGGTGCGGCGGTCATTCTCCACGTCGGCTCGGTTTTTGCGACCGGCATCGTACTCACCTCCGCGACGTATACATGAATGACGGTTTGCTGTGAGGGACTCTCACAGGCGTCCCTCTTTGAGCCCGAACGAATTGAAATGCTCGTCTGCGTTTTAAACGCGGCCGGCGAGTAAGCAGGGTTATTCGCCAAACCCATAGAGAGAAAAAATGTCTCGCCATCCCGGCCCTGCAAAAGCGAATGGCCAGCGAAGCTGTGGAAAACCGCCACTACGACTGCTGAGGGGGGTATATTCTTTATATATGCGAAATCAATATATTGCCCATGAAGCTGAAAAATCTGGCGTTAACATCCGATGGTACCAAAACCCATGTGACATAGTAGTGACCTCACGTTTCAAATGATGATGAAACGTGATTAGGTCATCACCTCAAACGTCGTGCGATGACGTCGTCACACCAAAGGTCGCTTGATGACATCATCACGTCAGACGTTTCCTTACGTGATAACGGAATCATCACGTCACAATATCGGCTGTGACGTCGTGCGATGACGGATCACGTCAAACGTGACGTCACACGATGACGTCATCATCACGTGACGATACGGATAAGACCTACGGATCTTGGCGTACTCAGCGTGCTGAACAAACTCGGGCTAAAATGACGAGTGGCGTCGTCGTAATTGCACACACTTCCGGAACGTCCCTGAGAAAACGATATTGCAAGGATGGCCCCGAACGCATTGAGCCTCAAAACTAACCGAGGGGCCTCGCCTGTCGTATGGCATGTATATGATCGCGCGCCACTCCCCACGGACAAGGCCAACGGGTGGACGGTCGCTGCCTGATGGGAGGGGGTTCGTAGTACGAGCGTAGGGGCCGCGCCCCGGTGCTGCTGCGTGGCCGTCAACGTGTTACGGGAGCCTGCGCGCACGCACGCGATGAAGTCATTATCGTGTCGGTTGGCGCGAGACGACCGATCCGGGACGGCCGATATCGTGTTCTGTCCGGCGGTCAAGTGCGTGTGTGCGCCCTCTTCTAACGCAACTGGCGCCGCAGAGGATTGTCCAGATGTAGGGACCGGCGTACCCCAGCGTCATCTCAACGGGTTCTGTTTGTGCTAACGTTTGCGTAGCTCGTGTTCTACAGAAGGGAAAAAAGAAAGCAGAGACCCGCGGTTGGTGCACACAGCTTAGTAGGAGGTCATTGGGACGAAAGTGACGTGCTTCCGCGAAGGTTTTCGCCGATCTGCTGATTTGATCGGCTGGTGTGCAAGTCTAATTCATTCATTCATTCATTCATTCATTCATTCATTCATTCATTCATTCATCCATTCATTCATTCATTCATTCTAATCCGCGACGCACAAGACTGCACGTGGTATCGAACTCGACCGCACACGTGGTGCACTACTCGAGGCACGTCACGCACAACACGAACGGAGCTCCTGCACATAACCGATGTTGCCTTGAGGTCTGAAAACCGACATAATAATTTGCAGTCTTGAGGCCTAAGAGTGATGCGTTTCTATTTTTTTAGCAGGCAGTACTCAAGCGCCGAAATGATCAGCGTTGCCTGTTTGATGCCTCACCCCCACTTCCCGTCTGTAACTTCGTGTCGCCAGAGCAGAATAACGGCGTTGTCGTTTGCTCTCTCGGCGACATTCTGCTTCCTCCTCGGTCGTGGGAGAGGGGATGTTACAGTGCTGCGAGTCGTTTATCATGCTCACACCGGCGCACACACGAACATGGACAGGTAGAGCCTTTCTGTGCATAGTTAATACATTACAAAAGTATGTCAACGGGAATAGCGATTCATTCATTCATTCATTCATTCATTCATTCATCAGTTAGGTCTTAGCAGGTGAGGGCATACACGCGTTTATCAGTGTAAGATGTTTTAAAACACTAAGGAATGCGGTATTGCAATAAATATAGATCAAGACAACTTGTAACACTATACAGTGTACATCATTTACAATATCGAGAGTCAGACGTTGAGTCCGCATTTCACTTGAACCTTGCGCTAGCCGCTGAGTATCTAGCGAATACATAGTTACGCTTTGTGTAGCGCGGGCCCAGTGGCTAACTTGAAACCTGCATTAGCATGCTCGCATGTGTCGTTAATGAAAATCGATTAGTGAAATAATACAGTGAGTCATCATGTTACACATTATCACGTAAATACTGGTGGCTGCTGCTGCTGCTGCTGCTGATGATGATGATGATGATGATGATGACGACGACGACGACTGGTGACTGCCACTGCTGCGAAGCGTGGTCGGCAAATGTTATCATGACACTTCTCTGTTCTAATCCTCATCTGATAGGAAACACTTTGTCTAGCTCGATCGCCGGGGTTCTTCTTCGTGTTTGCTATATGTTGTGATGGAGTTTTTGACTGTCAATAAAGCTTTTTTTTTTGTACTAGTTGGTACATTTCATAAGTTATTCAGAACAGCGCGCAACAAAATCACGGACAAAAGAGGGACACGTAAAAACAGGACGAACGGGGGCGGTTGACTTACGCGAGCTTATGTGTACTAAGGATCGCAACGTCTCTCGTATATATGTCCTGTAACCGATGCTCGTTCCTTACAGGTATGGCTGCTGCTTTGAGATGCTTAACTTCTTAGTCACCATGGTTATATAGTGTGTCGTCGGCGCGTCGTGATCGTCTCGCAGATAAAGATGAGGACGCGAGGGGCCTCTCGTATATGTGACAGTCCCAAGCGCAGGTGTCCCCTGAGCGAGCATTCCGTTCGCTGTGCAGTATATGGTGTACGCATATGCTCGTATACATAGGCAGAGGACGCCGGGCGCGTGACGTCGTCGTCGTTTCATCGTTGCCGATCGTGCTTCAGCGATATCGAGAAGCGCGCGCGTGAGCGCGCGTGACTCAGGCTTTTGCCATATATGCTTTTGCCGCGGAAGGAAGCAGCTGTTCCTGTCGCCATCGCGAAGACGGCGATGTGCTGCGCAACTGTGTTTGCGCGGCGGGCCTTTCTTGCTCAGCGTACTTTGCGGCTGCCGGGGACAGATATAAGGAGGGGGGGGGGGGGGTTAGAGGCTTGCCCGTAGACTGAGTGCGCGCGTGCGCGAGGATGTCCTGCCTGCGTGGGTAGCTATGTTCTCGATATTGTCAAGTTCCGCCACGCTTGTCGAGCTCTGCAACCGCATTTGATTGCGCTTTGAGCGCTATTGTGTGTATGTGTGCGCGCGCGCATAACTTGTTCGCCATTTTCGTGGCCTATTCTTCCTGCTAATATGTAGGGTAGCAAACCAGGTGCAAGCTGTTCTAAGCTCGCTGCCTTTCCTTTGTTTCTTTCTCTCTCTCTCCCTTGTCGAATTCGTGACGTTGCCAGCTCTGATTGGAGGATATCTGAGCTGCGTTTTCCAAAGGAGCTGCAGAAAATAGCACCTCTTCCTCTCGACAATCTCTCTCTCTCTCTCTCTCTCTCTCTGATTGGTTTACGAGGCTCTTACGGCCTCTCCGATTGGCTTAAAACACCAACATGGCGGGACTTGGCAGTGTCCAGACCCCTGATCTGCGATGCACGTTGAAGAGTAGAATGGAATTGTTGATTGCTATGGCCAGCCTGTTGGCGTGGAGAACATGGTGAAAAATGTAGTGCTAAAACGCGGGATCCAACAGAAGGCAAAAAGAAAAAAGAAATACTGAAGCTTTACACACAACACATAGCCTACTTACATTTCCTATCTTAATTTTTTTTATAAGTTCGAACCTTCGAAAAGACTGACACATTTTTTAATGACAAACGACATCGCACCTAGCCTTGCCGTAACGCAACGTCAGCAAATTTGCTCATTTCGTGACGTCATGATAACGAGTACGTATACCGTATGGATGACGCCAGGTGTGGCTTTCCTAGATCAACCATATTTATTTATTTATTTATTTAACATACTATAAGAACTATTCAGGGCCACAGTAGGATTTGGTTGTTGCAAACATACAGGAAATGATCATAGAAAGCTGCCATATCCATAAAAACACAACAATGCATGAATTACATGCCAGGTAGAAGCGTACAGGTCATAACTATAGCATCAAATTAAAATATCTTATGTTTCCCAATCCTCATACTTGTTCAGTATGATCCTTTTTCGTGTGAGGAGCGCGTATATATATAGTCTATAGAATTTGTAGAACCTCGAACTTATATGTGTTATAGCACTCCTTTGAAGTAAGCGCTTGTTTATATGTATCTTCCGTTACGTGCTGTGTTTTAGCGCTAAATTTCTTGACCAAGATGAAGAGGTAGTGCTTTCTTAGAAAGACGCAGGAAAGTGTTCTCTGGGAAATATCTAAACCGATTTAGATTAAGTTTGTTGAATTTAGAAGAGAGACGGCTAAGTTCCACGTATTGTTAGATGCAAAATTTTGATACAAGGCCGCATTTCTTTTTCTGTTCTTGTCGTAAATGTTGGTATAAATTGATGAAATTGAAAAAAGGAAAAAATATATATACCTTGAAGCACGACGTTTACAAATATGTAAATCCGCACCAATAGCAGGTATTGTAGCGACCTACAGCGTGCAACTTTTGGAGCGTATAACGCGGGCAAATGTAATGTGCTAGTTTATATAGTTTGTGTAAAATGATTGCTTCGTGTTGATATGAGTTTCTGAAAAGTTCTGTTCACAATAAGCGATAAATTTCAGAACTATGTATGACATACTGATTTTGTCCTCTTTGGACGTCCCGACTTACGGAATTATGAATGTGATGCTTTTCTTCGTTTTATTATTATTATTATTATTATTATTATTATTATTATTATTATTATTATTATTATTATTATTATTATTATTATTATTATTATTATTATCTTTAAGGAGGATGAGTCCTTGAAACAAATATTTACTTGCAGCAACCGTCAGAATTAAGATTGTTCGTTCATATGCAACATTTAAATCTTGCTCGTTTAGATAGAGCGGGTCGAATGGAAACATTTGTGCGCAATTTTCGAAGCGTGTATATCTAGAACTGTGCATTCATGGCGAAACCGTCTTGCTGTCTAAAACAGGAGCACACTTCTCACAAAGGCGACCAAATAAAGTAGGCAGCAGGAAGTGCGATATACGCAGCGCCCTATGCAAAGCCGCGATACATATTTGCGGATTTTTCTACCTCTTTGCGGACGACATATGAATGAAAAAGAAAGGAAGAAAGCGAAACGGAACGGGGGGGGGGGGGGGAACCTGGGAGACTTCGATCTTTGCAGCAGCTGCGGAGGGCGCCAGATGCATCCAGTGCAAGCCATAAATTGCATGCAGACGTTAGAACGCAATTTGCCTTTCATATTAATGAGTAAACCGACACAGATCATTACACGTTAAGTAAGTTACGCTAGCGGTTCTCCATTCACAACTATCGTAACCTATTTTTGATGTGTTTCAATGGCTGATATTCATTTCGAGGATTCCGAGTTTGTTCCATATCTAGCAGTTTTAGCTAGTCATCCGCGCATGGAGTTAAGAAAATAATTGCGCATCGTCACAGTTGTACGATCAGCGCAATACTTGGCACTGCTTTGTTATCGTTTGTACTATTTGCATTCGTTTTGCATTTCTTAGTGTTCCTATGTTAATGACGATTCGTTGTGACTACTACCTCATCACAGTTTCAGGCTCTCGTCAATTGCTTAAACTTTACATGCGCGCCCATTTTCATACTGTGGGCTTCGGTATAATTAAGTGGGTTGCGGCTAAGCTAACATTTGCAGAGCTGGCGGGTGGTGAGGGCGCTTGCGGTAATGGTATATAGAGTTGTGGCGGTATGCTTAAACATTTTATATTGACAGTCGATTTCTTTTTTGTTCTTCTCCTCCGATGCACGTTGTCATGCATGGACGCAGGTTTGTTTACCGTTGCGGTAACCGTTGCGGAAATGTCCTCACCCCATGTGGTGTGTACAAAACTCTCGCTTTGCGGTCGCTGGCAGGACATCAATCTTCTGTCTCCAGCGCGCGGAAGACCGATTGATTTCCAGTTCCCCCCGTTGCGCCGACCGAATCGCCGTCGTCGCCGCCTCCTCCTCCTCCTCCTCTTGCGTTCCCGCCAGCAGATGTGCGGTTGAGACATCCGCCCGAGAAGTGGGGATGAGTGTTTCCGCGGAAAAGGAGGCTCGATAGCGCAAAACGACTTTTCCGCGAAACGCCCGTGGTCGGTTTACTATTATACGGATATATATTTCTTCGTAACGGATATGTGGACGTGCTTATACATTGTGATTCTATCGACCCGCATTTCTAGTTACTCCGTGCTCCTCTCTTTGCGCGCCTGATCCGCAAAGTTGTCTCGCCGGACGCGTGTGTACCTTGGCAAGATTATGTATCGCATCGCGAGTGAAAAGACTTTCTTCTAGGACGACGCGTAATGCTTTGTGGCTGAGATCGACCGCTCAAAACTTGTGGCGCTGCGCTCGGTACTGCCTGCGTGACGTGTAGCGCAAACGGGACGCTCAGGACGACAGGGATCGAACCGGTGTACACGGCGCTGGCGAAGACGCGAAGCGCCGCGTCCTCTTCTCTGTCGCCTTGCGTGCTCCGTCGGCGCTGCACTTCGCGTAAATTCAATGTACCAACTAACTCGACATGAAAACTGTTTACAGCGCAAACACATGCAACCACAAAGTATAAGGGACAGGACACAAGCGCTGACTGTCAAGCGTGTCCTGTCCCTTATACTTTGTGGTTGCATGTGTTCGCGCTGTAAACAGTTTTCATGTCAAGTATGCACAAACTCGCCCAGAAAGAAGTTTTAATGAACCAACTAACTCATCGGTCTGATCTTTTGAGCTCAATACTAGCCTCAATATTCAATGCTAATTTTCTCAGTGTGTGTGTGTGTGTGTGTGTGTGTGTGTGTGTGTGTGTGTGTGTGTGTGTGTGTGTGTGCGCGTGCGTGCGTGTGTGTGTGTGTGTGTGTGTGTGTGTGTGTGTGTGTGTGTGTGTGCGTGTGTGTGTGTGTGTGTGTGTGTGCGTGCGTGCGCGCGCGCGCGCGCCCGCGCGCTTGGTGGGTGTGGGTGGATGTGCTTAGACGAAAAGGGTATCTGCAGTGTTCCGCGATGCCTGTGGACGTATAGATTTGGGCAGCGTTCCATTAATTTATAAGCGCCGTGCATGCCTCAGCAGAGCAGTAATTCGAGTTTTGTCGTGGAATCCGCGTGCTTTAATCTTTTGTGTCCGGCTGTATGTGTGTTGGCATGTATTGGCGCTGTCTTGTTTTTATAAGCCCTCCGACTTACTTCACCTACTTGCGTGATTTTGGGTGCGCCCAAGGTATAATACATTTGCAGGCATGACAGTCTGTCGATATCTGTTTATTTGATTCTGACGGCACGTTTTGGGCAACGAAATTAAGCGTGATGGAACGACCACCGCTCACAATGAAGAGTTGATGCACATAACATAAAGTGTTAGGTATCGCAAACCGTCCTGTACGTGTTATCTTTCATGGCCGCCTGTATACAGTCGCAAGCAAAAGCCTAGAGACGTACGCCATAGGCGAAAGAATTAAAATTTATTCTACCGCAGCCGTGCAGCGTTGATTTGCCCAAATTCATTACATTGATCGAACGGGCGCACGTAGGTTGTGCTACTTGATTTCAGCCTGCATGCCTTCACAATTAATGAAAAATGTAAATGCCGCGGTATCACGATCGTGTCGTCGCGTTTTCTGCGGAGCGTATCGCAAGAACGCCCGCCTCAAGAGTTTTCGGAGCGTGCGTTGTTGCCATCTCAGACGTTCAAGAAATAAGTTTAAGCGTCAAGGTGGCGTGTGTTATCTCTTGTACTGGTTCTTTATGCGAAATAGCATTATGACAGAGCAAAATCGTTTCGTGAGCAATAAAGTGGATCGCCGGGCGATCTCATGTACTGGGTTGCCAGTGGGAGTGGCCATCACTAGACTATATATGCAAGGTGGTCCTGTTTGATGCATGGTTGAATAAGATTTGCTGTGACGTAACATAGGTTTTCTTTCTCTTTTTTTACTTTGCATTCATGCTCAGTGTCCTTGTTACTCAGCCTGTGAATTATTTTACGAAACCCTAACTAACTTATAGTTACTACTTGCGAGCATACTGGAAGGTAGCAACGTAATGCACGCGTACTCGACTCGCCCGCGTACCTTTGCAGCACGGGTTTTCTTTGTAGAGGGTTGGCTTTCTCGCACAGCTTACCAGTTCGGCGGCAAAGCGTCATTTGGCGGAGCATGCCCGAAAAGCGGTCCGCTGGCGTCGCACACAACTGCCTGATGTTTTCCTTGCGGAACTCCAGTGCGAACGACGGATTTCGGCACATTCGTGATAGTCGTTTATTTGCTTCAACCAAAGTAGTGCACAACGGCACCTTCACGGAAAGCACCGCAGCCGGCGAATCACTTGTCATCTCCGCGTACTGTGCTATCTTGGAACGCATCGCGAAGAGAGAGAAAGAGAGAGAAAAAGAAATTCTAGAAGGAAACAGCGAACCATTCGGCGACCGTCACGTTGCACTAAAGCATGCCAAGCTTCTGAAGACCTACTTACGGGCTGACGCTTCCGCACTCGTCTGAAGGCAAAAAAGAAAGAAAGAAAGAGCAATCGGCTGCACCGCGCGATTCGCTTCACCAGTCGTGTGTGCATGTCCCACGTGCAACCTAAGAAGACGGTGCCGCCGCTCCACGAGAAGTCGAGTTCACCGCTGCACCCCGCCGGCTTGTTGCTCAGGCTGCGGCCAAGTGCCGGTGGCTTATGCGCAGTTTGTTGCCTGCTAAGCCGTCTTCGAGTCCAGCCACGTGCCTGTACCTCGCGATGCACGCTTGCAAAAAAATACACCCGCAGCACGGAAGACAGTGAGTCGATTCCTTCTGCAAAAAAAGATCACTCGAAAGATAATCGCCGCCGAGGCTAGCGCACAGCACCACAGCGCAGCTTTGTTCTTAAGCGGCGGTCCGAGTGATACCCTCGTTGGCTGACGCGAACTGCGTGGCTTCACGCAACGGCGATGCTTCCCGAAGTGTGTAGCCATTCCTCGTTTGTTCTTTTCACGCCTCGTTTGAAGTCCGAGTACGACAAGCTGCGCGATGGCGTCGTCTCCGTCGACGGCAGCCTGTCCGAAATGCTGCAGGACGCCGACCGGCGCCGATCTTCGACGGCTTCCAGGATCAAGAGCAATGTCACGCGTTTCTTCCGTGGACCCACAGGTAACAGCAGAAGCACACAGCACACGCACACTGACGCGCTCCGGCACACGGTATGTGTACTGCGCGCAGACGATCACTTTGACGAAGGCTCACTCACATTTGTAGTAACGATCACGGCACAAGAACGCACCGATGGCAGAAATATCAGGTGTGGACCCGGCATGCTCCGTTGACACCTGCGTGTAGTTGTGGAAAGGCATACCCTTAAATATGTTAGTGACTGCGTGTGACAGGGAATCGTAGAAGTGGCACAGTTTGGCATCGTGGACCTCGGCGCGCCTCGCAAGTTCGACTGTGCATCCTGCGATGCGGCGACCTTCTCCACTGCAGCGAGTGGAGGCAGCGAGGATTTATTTACAACGAAGATGTGTTCGATAATGAAAGTTTAATTTTTCCATGAAGGGGGCGTCACAGGCGCAGCTCTATAGATGCTGACTTCAGAGTTCAGCGGACGGGTCCGCAAAGCCAGCTGGTTCCCTTAATTGCCGCCAAACGCGGGCCGATCCTTTGTGATGCATCGGACACGCCCCACTCGCTCTTTTAGATGGAGTAGGTGTTCAGCCACTTAAAATAGGTGCATGCTTGGCGCGTGACTCTCGAAAACTAGCCACGGCATCAGCGGCCATGCATATTGCGCTAGGCAATCCGTCTGTGTCAGAGGGCGCGCTGCAGATGCTTCGAAGAAACAACAAAAAAAAAAAGCGGTAGATCTGTTTGGGCAAGTGTGGCGCACTTATATCACGGAACGGAACGCCTAAAAACACGCACCGTTGGTGCGACAGCGAACGCCTATACGGCTATAGCATATTCGGCCAGTGTTTCTTGCAGAGTTGGTGCTTGTTTTAGCTGTATACCTGCAGACGTCTCCTAAATATATATATTTTTTATTTTTATTGAAGAATAAGCGTCATAGCTATATGTACGAAGTACAACGAAAAGACTGTACCGCGGCTCTTGTTGACAGCTAGACGTTCACTGTGGTTCTGGAAGGCGTGCTAGAAGTGTATGTCACACTGGCGCATTCCATCGGGCGAACAGGAGCACTCAAAAGCGTCCCCAAAGGGCTTCTTCACGAGTATAGCTGTGTCCCAATGAGTGAACAGGAGCAGTTTGGCGACGCCGAGAGCAGCCCAGAGCAGCTCCAGCAGCTCCTGCACGAGAAGCGGAATGCGAAGGAAGTCACGTGACGCAAACGCGTCATGCGCATGGAACGTATGGAACGTTTAAATGGGGGGGGGGGGGGGTGTTAGGGAAATAAGCGGTCGCACTCTCTCTTTGCATCTGCTCTTGTTCTGTCAATGGAATGCGCCATTGGAAGAGGAGCACCTGATTAGATTGCTCAAGTGAATTTGACTTTTCGCTTTTCGGCTAGCAAATAGACATGCCCGACGTGACGGTTTCACAGATGCAGGTCCATTAGTTGCAAGTCCCCAAACCGCCCGCCTTCGCTGTCTACACAATCGGAGCTGCCAACGAACAACAGTTTTTACTTTTTTTTTTTTTTTCCCTCGTGTGATACTCGCGCTGTGCGGAGCTCGCGGCCGGTAGCAAACAGCGGTGTTCGCGCGCTGTTGTTGACAGTTGCGACCTCTCGCGTGCGCAACCGTGACGCGACGCGGGCGATTGAAAGAAAGAAAAAAAAAAACACCGCTCGTGGACGACGGCGATCCACGCCCACCTCCTTCTCGGGGGGGGGCGGCTGCTGGTCTATTGCTCGTTTCGATCCTCCAGGCCGCGTTGCCAGGGGGAGGAATAGGGAGAGCCCCCGCGGCAAGCGGCCAAGTCGACGTCAGTATGCATGCGCTCGCGCGCCCGCCAACGTGTTTTCACGATCGTCGTGCCGGGCCGTGTTTGCCGTCAGCTGTGTGTGTGTGTGTGCACGCGTGCCTGCCGCTCCCCTCTCCTCTGCTCCTCACGTTGGCGTCTCCGGGAAGAAGGGAGGGAGCGCGCGGCCGCCGAGCTGATGGCGTCCGAGCACGACAGGAACGTCGCTTCCTGACCCAGATTTGGGCGCCGCACGCGACCCCGCGTCGTTGTCGCCGCCGGCGGCGAGGTGGGAGGAGGGGGAACAGCCTTCGGGCCTCGTGTCCGCGAGGGCGTGAATAAAAGAGCAGGTGTAGGTGTACGCGGCGAGAGAAATAAAAGAACGAGACACCGTAAGGCACGGCTTGCTCGGGCGCCGCCGGCGGCCTTGGACCGCACCTGCCAGCCAGCGCGGTCTCCCGCTGCTTCCGGACCGTGGGGACAACCCCTTCCTTCCTGTTCTCCTTCCCTTGCCTTGCAAGTGCGGAAACTGGACTAATGCACACCGCTGCCCACTTCGAACCACCACCCTTTCTCTCCCCAATTCCTTTCAACGCACAGCCAACGGTGGTGGTGGTGATGGTGCCGCCGATCGGACGGGGGCGTTCCACGCGGCCACGCGGGAATGAGCGCTGTAGACCCAACGCTGACTGCGTGGCCTCCCTGTATTTTTTTTCCTTCCCTATTCTTCCCCCGGCTTTCTTTCGTTCTTCCGCTGGCCTCGATCTGAATGGGTAGTGCGGTCCGCGCGAGGCGGCTTAAAAGCGCGCACGATGGCTGGGTCGAAGGCTTCATCATGCACGCCCTTGATTGGAATTTCCGCGCGCTTTTTAACTTTTCAATCTCGCCCTTCTGTGCGAATCGGGTGCGTGCACGCGCTGCGCGAAGTGTGGTTTGCTGAGCTGCGTTCTGTTTCGTTTCAGTTTAACAACTATACATAGCACTTTTGCTGAACGATGTGTTTGACGTGCACATGCTCCACAATAAAGTTATGTAATTCTATAAGCTTTGATTGTCTTATCTTTGAGCAAGGATGCCTTGCCCGTTTCACGAGCTTGTCTGTATGCATAGTCGTATAGGCATAGTGAATCTGTGCATGTATGTATGCACAGTACGCATGTTGTTTCCTTTGTCATTCTCACCTGGTTTTATTTATTGCCTACTAGGCTCATGCTGCCCAATACACATGCCAGTACGCTTTACATTCATTCCTTTTGCTTGCAAAAATAGATTGCCATGTTCAACACGTAGGAGCTGGATGTTTTTGCTTACTGTACATTTCTGAACTTAAATTTGAAACTACTAAAATAGGTGTGACTAGTCTTGAAACCAGTGTGACAAATATTGTAGTTATTTTTTTTTGTACATTCCAGAAAGCTTAATTGCAGTCACATTACTGAGAGTAAGCAAATAAATGTGCTCAGAATCAACGCCACAGATGAATTCACTGCTCATAACAAGTATCCCCTGTTTGTGTCATCTGACCCTTGGTGCAGTGAAGTAACTGCTCGCATGTAGTGTATAAAAACTTTGTTCACTAGAGATAGGTTTGGTGAAATTCATCGATCAATGCTTTAAAGCTGTTCTTCTTGACTACTTCTTTTCATGTTTAATCAAGGGACTTCACATTCCGTTTAGAAGTTCTTTTGAGGTGTCTACCTTGAATCTAAAATTTCAGTGCATCTTATTATGGCATTAAAGTTGTGCACGATGTTGCCTTTTACTGTTTTTTGGCACCTTGCAATATTTCAAAAGTCACTGCTAAAATGTTAGTGATCAGCTGTGTCTTCATGAGCAAATAAACTGAAAAACGTGTACTTTACGGGCTTGCGATGGTGCATCAAGCATGACATTAGTACTTCATCTTTAGTTTTGATGCTTCAAAACAAAGCAGCAACATTTACCTGGCTGCAACTTGTTATATGCCAGTTTAAAGTAAGTTTGTGTTTCAATGGCACCAATACTGCAAATATATTTATGCCTCTTGCATAGTTCCAATTGATATCTGCAGTTAGTGAATCATCTTTCTTACTTGTTAGTTGTTTGTACCTCCAAAAAGAAAACCAAGTGATATTTATTATGTTACATCAATAATAAATATCTAGTGCTATCAAAGCTATGACACAGCACTGTTGACACTTCATTATAATAAAATCACACCACTTATGAAATTTATCATTTTGCCCCACATTTTCCTGTGATCTGTTGATGCACAAAAGCCTGAGGTGATTGTAGTCAGCATTTATGCACTCTGTCCACACACTTTACAAGATACTAAGTTGCACTTTTTGTATTTTTATTTCTGTTTTGAAGTTGTCAGGCAAGCCTGATCAACCCTTCGGTGCACTTGATCCTCATTAACCTTGCATGCACGCATATTTTTCAGAGACGGAGAGGCGCATTCGGGCTAACAACCCCGAATACAACAGCCAGTTTAATTATGCTGTGAGTACCATACCCTACCCAACTATACGATTACCATACCGTACCATACCCAACCATACGATTATGGATGTTTCATATGTACAAAAACCTAAATATACATGTTGGCCTGATGAGGTCATGAGAAGTGCATATAACCGATGCAAGATGCTTGGGAATTAATGTACTTCTGTTTTGTGTCATCTTTCTTATATGCACCTTACATTAGCATCTATCTCCTATGCTACAGCACTAAATTCATTTTCAGTTGAAGCAAGTTCTGTAAATTCACCAGGAACGCAAATTTTTCATGGCATAATAGGAAGCTAACCCCTCACTTTTTCGTGTGGCCATCAGACACTTGTCTTCTTGTTTTGTAGAACAACTACATCAAGACATCCAAGTACTCCCTCCTGACGTTCCTGCCACGAAACCTGTTTGAGCAGTTTCAGCGGCTCGCCAACTTCTATTTCCTATGTCTCCTTGTCTTGCAAGTAAGTGCCGCACCCTCCCAAGTGCCCTCTGCCCTTTATACAGTGTACGCTGCACATTGCTAATGTTTGTGTTTAACAAATGACAACAAACTATGCTTTTTTGTTAATATCGTGGCAGTTCCGCCGAAGACTTGGAAACCTCACATGGTTTCTTTTTTTCTTGTTTCTCGTGCACAGATGATCCCGCAGATCTCTTCCCTAACTCCATGGACCACCGCCGTGCCTTTAGTTGTGGTGCTGTCACTAACAGCTCTGAAAGATGCCATCGATGATATTGTAAGCAAAGCTGCTTTGTAGTCGCGTTCTGTACCAGTGATGGAAGTTCTTTATCGCTCTAGAACCATTACTTTCTTGGCATTGCTTTTTTTTTTTCTTTATTTCACATGACTTGCTACATGGCATTATAACAGATGAAAATTTAATAAAATTATGCTAGGTCGTTTCATGCAGACTGTGCAAGAGTGACCCATGAAATGTGTTGTGCATTAGCGATTGCCCATGGTTTTCAGATTGATCTGTTATAATGTAGCAGCGCTGATTTCCTTTTCATGGATAGTCTTTGTTCCAGGGCATATGTGTGTAGGTGACGTTCATGTGCCACAAACGCAGAAGCAGAACACTTCAGATATTGGAGATGTCCTTTGGATGGTAGATTCAAGTTCTAAGTAACAGCAGTTGTGAGGGCTGTGCACGATGGCTCTAGACAGAAACTCTGTCAGCTCAAGAAAGTGTATTATTAATATTATTATTATTATTATTTATACACCTCAGACCTAGCAAAAAGAAAGGACAGGAAAACGAATGCAAGCAACTTAAAGCAGTCCAAAGTAGTAAAGCCTGTTGAAACTGGGCAGTTATTTATTCTTTTCAGGAACCAAACAGATTTCAAACGTGGAGTGTCCAAGTATCATTTCAAAACTGTTTAGTAAAAATTCAATGTGGTACAGTTAAACAAAGCGCTGTTCATACTTTCTAAAGCAAGAATGATAATTAGACTGTTAACCTAGCTGACAAACATCGCTTACTGTTTATCAGTCCCGGGATATGAATTAACGTTGTTGCTTTGAATAATCCACTCGATTCTCGGTCGATCCCCCGTAGTGGGCAAGAGTCATAGACTCCTTGGCTAGCAACAGGGCAAATAACCTTTCAAATGCGTTTTGTCCTATTGATGATATGAGCTATTTGAAACAGGTTGGTGGCACATGCGACAAAGCTCACTTCTTATAGTCTTTCTGGTCTATCTAAATACTTGAATACGTTTACACACATTGTGTCTTAACTGCTTTAACAACTGACACAGCACACAGCGTAGTGGAAACCCAGACTTTACTACTTCTACACAACAACGCCAGCTAGCACTGTCACATGGAGACAAGAGGTCCCACAACATTAAGCAACATTAGTAAAGATTTAAAGTTTGCTTCATTGCATGTTTTTCTTACTTTTCACTGCCAGTACTCCAGTTGTCTCTTACTAGTCTTCACTGCAGATTCATTCACATTCCCCTGCTGAATTCAAAACTCATGGCAGGTTAACTAAACCCACATTTATCAGTATAATTTCTGCGCAGTTTCCACGCACTATATGTGCATGAATCGTCATCTTAAAATTTTCTTTTATTATATAACTTCACATTCTCGGACACACTGTTCTGACTTTGAGTAGTAGGGCACTGCCCTTTGAATGATCATAAAGCTTTTCTTACTGATTTCATTATTTGTTGTTAAGTATAGTTCTATGGCTGGCTTCCGCTCCATTTCACCTGTCCAGCACTCTGTGCCTGCGTCTCCAACTTGACATTTAACGTCCTCTTCCGTGCCTGCGCACTCGCAGCAACGCCACCAGAGTGACAACCAGGTCAACAACAGACTGTCAAAGGTGCTTCGCAATGGCCAGCTCGTGGAGGAACGTTGGCACAAAGTCCAAGTGGGCGACATCATTTTTATGGAGAACGACCACTTCGTGGCTGTGAGTTGCCCATTGCGGCATAGTGCGACACCCAATTCAGTTTGTAACAAGCCTATTTCATTATGAGATATCTACTGGCTTACCAGTGTGTAAGTTAAGCAGCGGCCACATGAAATGTGTTTACAACGCATTTTGTGTGTGACCTTATCCTATAGCAATACATCCATTTTACACCATACAATATCTGCACCCTTAAGCCAAAATGCACGCCATTAGATATCTGCTTTTATGGATGAGCGTGTGGAACTTATTTTGTCCACAATTACGGTGAAATTATCGTGTAGCTAAAGTTTTATAAGTATTATAAGTAGTATAACTATTATGAATTGAGCTTCACCATACGAGAAGAATAGGTCGTTATATAGTACATTGCTTCTCATTGCCAATTCAGTCTGCCATTCATGCACAAATTACTTGCAAGTTGGAGGCACTCCTGTTTGCATTTATTATGAGCCTGTCCACCTGATGACTCAAATGGTTTCTTTCCTTCTTTTTCTTTTTTTCTCTCGTGGACATTTTGGCAAGTCAGAAGTTGCTGCTGCCCACCATGGTGGCTTAGTGGCCATATGGCATTTCACTGCTAAGCACGAGGTCGCGGGTTTGACACCCGGCAGCAGCGACCACATTTCTAGGGGGACGAAATGCAAGAACGCTCGTGTACTGTGCAATGGCTGCACGTCACAGAAGCACAGGTGGCCAAGATTATTCCAGTGCCCCCACTAAGGCATGCTTCATAATCAGATAGTAGTTTTGGCTTGCAAAACTGCAGAATTTACTTAATCTTTAACAACTTACCGTTGTGTTGTTGACCGCTGTGTATGTGTGAAAGCTGTGCTTATTGGGTAAACGTATCTTAAACAATTACAATTTTTCTTCTGTGTTATCTGCATTGCCCATGATGATAGTAATATTGAGTCAAACATCAATATTATGAACATAGATATAATGAATTATCGACTATAACGAAGTAAATATAAGATTTAGTTGACCATGCTTTACTTCAATGGACTATTCTCTTGTTTGCCATAACGGAATTGTAAAAACTTTATACGACACAGTATCGGTTATATAGCAAAGAAAATCTTTGTTTGCATGTGCCTCAATATATGTAGTCTAGTAGCAAAAGTAAAAAATAAGTAAATGCATAAATAAAATAAGTAAGAAAAGACGCAGTTTCATCCGAAAAGCAAAACATCGATTGTGATAGCAAATTAGTGGACAGCTATATGAAGTAAAGATAGTAGATTCATTGGCCATATAAACTTGCAAACATAGGCATACTAAGTAAATTAACAAGCATGGTGTCACGCACGCACAAGCAAACATGGACACGTCTCACTCGATCACCACGGAAACTGGCTGTCATAATGCTGGCGTGAGGAAACGCGGCAGCAGCAGCAAGCAAAGTGACATTCATGCTGTCTATCGCTTCAAAGCAAAATGAGGGCCAAGAACACACAGCAATTACGAAGCTACGAGCCACCGATGCACCTAGACTCTGCCCCCAATGCAGATCGCTCTCAAAATATGGCCGCGTGACCGCACGCAGCCGCCACATGCGCAGTTGCAGCTGGAATAGAACCCCCCTCCGTCTCCTCCGCCCGGTGCCTCGCAATGTTGAGTGCCTCGCACGCGGTGGAAGACTGTGCGCTTCCTCTTCCGCTTTCGTCTTTTTTGCGCAGGCGAGATTGAGCAGTGATCGTCGACTCCCCTCGCATGCTTTCACTCACACATACAGCGCAGGGCACGCCATGACGGTTATCACCCTTGGACTTTATATGGAACCTCACGGCGACGGTGATGCCGGCGGCATAAATGCGCTTGGAGTGTCCATATAATTGCTATCACAATAATATGTAAACCTGGTGATGTGAACAAGATTCTACTTTGGACCGCATCGTGTGGCTGTTCAGAGCAGCATTACAAATATTCATCTCAGCTCAATCTTAGTTCATCATAAGCTTTAGGCATATATTAAGGTTCAAGGACACCATTTTACACTTTAGTAACCTCCACAAAGGTGGACATTATTGCCTCAAGGAATTCTGCCTAAAAGCTCGCGTGAAGACCTCTGAAAATAATAGACTGGGATATAATAGTGGCTCTCTTTGTTCTCATGGCATCTCACTGGTTGCTTTCCAGGCCGACTTGCTGCTGCTGTCTACCAGTGAGCCAAACGGCCTATGCTACATCGAAACGGCAGAACTTGATGGGTAAGAGTGCTGCTCACCTTCCATTTGCCGTCAGATGCAGTGTTTATGCATTGCATTGCAACTACACGATGCAGTGCTTCGAGGAAAATGAGGAAGCCAATTATGGTACTTCCTCGGCACAGTTGCAACTTAGCAGCAAAGAATATTGAATTTCTTGTGTGTTAATTCATTGATTGTGAATAGAAAATGTTGGCAACATGTGCAGCTTGTTGCTGGCTTCCCCACACCATTGTACTGTGAAATTAATGAAAGATCATGATAGGTGAAATGAAATGTTTCAAATATTTAGCAGTTCACTACCAAATGTGGGAAAGCCAATTGCAATTAAAGAAAGACGAGCATCTGGCATTGTAAGACATCCTAAATTAATCAAAGGAAAGTCATAAAAAAGGACTTTATTTCTGGTTTTAGCCTCATTGCACTGTAAAAAGTGGCTGAATATATAAAACGCGAGATCTGCTAATGTACTAGATACCATTTGTTGTCTCAGGTCAGCTACTCCACATGACAGATGATAAAAATGAATATGATTGGGAAAATGTTTTAACGATTTGTGTGCTGTAGCTTAAATCTGTGTCACTACAGCATAATTTGTCATCTGTAGATGCTTTTATCATGCACGCATGAGGTATCATGCCATAATGAACCACAACCTTACAGAGCTAGAAGGCACATTTCTCTTTCCACTTGTGCTTGTATGACACAGCTGTGGTGCATTTGCAGGCAAAATTAGCACCTGGTTTGTGCCATGATTGCCTGTCACAATTTCAAATCAGTGTCGAAAGAGATGCTCTACTTTTAATTCTTCCAATTCGGTGCTTCATTCTGGTGTGATAGTATTTAAGGCTGCATGCAGAAGCAAAAGCTTTCCCACTGCCATGATCTGATTGTTCACTTGTGCTCCTTACACCAGTGTTCTTTTGTGCCCCTTCTTTTTGCCCAGTGAAACTAACCTCAAGTGTCGCCAGGCCACTCCAGACACAGCTGAGATGAGCAATGACAACCAGCTCTTGGGGAGGTTTGATGGTGAGAAATTTTCATGGCTGTTGCTTAGAGTCAGCATGCAGTAAAATAACATTGAGAGAATCCTTGCTTAGAGAACAGAAGGACTTTTCAGGGCCTCCTTGCATACAGAGTCGCATTTGTTTGCCTGTCATGGATCGGCATTTGTATATATTCTGCCTTCCATTCGAGGCACATCAAGAACACCCCGCACAGTCAGATTTAGTTGCTCATTTGAGAATTCCGGCTGGTCAAGGTAATCCATAGCCCTTCATTATAGCATCTCTCATAGCCGAGGTGTTGCTGTGGCATGTTGTACCCATAGATAATGCCTTACTATAAACAGGTCAGCATAAATTTTTTTTAATAATATTTACCAAGCATAACTTTGACCCCCACTTTCCTGGTATATATGTGTCCCAAGTTAACTTGAGCCAAGCTTTAATAATATGCAAATGGCACGTAGTTGGACTCCTGATACAGCTTTCTGTTGCTCAATACGTGCTACATAAAGACGTTTTTTCAAAAATGAAAGCAGCCCATGAATGTGTGGAAAATTGCCGTCCAACTGGGTGCTCGAGGCACTTTGCGTGTATTTACAGGCTTCCCTTATGCTTGGAAAAACACCTTTATGTAGCACATATTGAGCAACAGAAAGCTGTATCGGGAGTTTTTCATGTTGCTCTACAATTTTCTCATGGACACTTTTCATCTAACTATAATATTTAAGAAGCTGATTAATTAAGACTAATTATGTAATTAGGTGGAATGCAAAATATAATCTGAGTATCTCCAAGTGACGGCAAATAGCGTTACCTTGGTTCTGTTCAGCTACATGGCATTTTCATATTTTTAAAGTTTGGCTTAAGTTACGTGGGACACCTGGTATATTAAAGCCACATTGACTGGCCATTCAAGAAATCTCTTGAGAAAAGGAGCTTGTTGTCTTTAAATAACATTTGCTGCATGCGGGAAAGTAATCTACATGTTTCTTGTAAAAATTTATAGTTGTTAGATTATATTACTGCAAATGTAATTATCCTACATCATCTGTTCACTAATGCCCCTTGCCCATGAGTATCTGGAATATACTGTGTCAGATTGCGGCTACAGAAGCACTAACCTGAATGCAACGTTACAAGAATCATTAGGTTTTGTTCCTATGAAAGTTATTCTATTGAGTGCTATACAAGGGTGCCATATTTCTTTTTTTTTCTCTTGTTTCTCTTAGGGGAGATTATCTGTGAGGCACCAAACAACAACCTGAGCCGCTTTGAGGGCACCCTGTTCTGGCAGGGTCAGACGTACCCGCTGGACAATGACAAGCTGCTACTGAGGGGGTGTGTGCTGCGGAACACCCACTGGTGCTACGGGGTTGTGGTGTTTGCAGGCCGGGACACCAAACTCATGCAGAACAGTGGCAAGACCATCTTCAAGCGCACCTCCCTCGACAGGCTCCTTAATGTTCTCATCCTCGGTGTAAGCTATGCTTTTCTGCTTGTGCTCAGGCAGATTTTAACTTGGTTCGCACATGTCGCCTCTCTTCTCGTTTGCAAGCAGCCGCTTGTAATACAACTATTTGACCATTTGCATCCACAGAAGTTTCCATTTATTGACTCAGCATTTCCTTACGGCTGAAGCAAAATTAAGTTATATTGAAGTATCATAGAAATGCACTTCGTTAAATTGAGGTTCTAAATACATGGTGCTCCATGGACAAGAGGTTATGAAATGTTAAATACTTCGTTATATTGAAGTTCGTTATAAGGAGGTGTACTGTATATCATTTAATTATTAGCTTTTTGAAAAAGAAAGCACATAGTTGAGGTGATATTTCTATGCCTGTCGGAGATAGAAAGCATTGTGAAAGGCCGAGCTCTTTATTTGTAAAGGAGACAAGAAATGTTCAGAGGTTGTGCTGAAAGATCATTCTAAGAAGAACGATTCTCAAGAGAGTTTCTGTCTGTTTTTCCTTCCAGATTGTGTTCTTCCTGTTCAGCATCTGCCTGTTCTGCACCATAGCATGTGGCGTGTGGGAGACAGTGACAGGCCAGTTCTTCCGCGTCTACCTTCCTTGGGACAAGGTCATCCGCTCCGACAACACTGTGGGCGGCGCCACTGCCATTGCTGTGCTTGTTTTCTTCTCCTATGCCATTGTACTCAACACCGTCGTGCCCATCTCCCTCTACGTCAGGTGAGCTTGGAAATCTTGTGAGCATCCCAGAACAGATTGCGAGATGTGTACACAGAGAGGTACACTTTATCCACTCAGTTTGTGGCCTAAGTGCATTATTCCAAAGGTCTGCCAGCATCTGAAGTTGGTTACTTTTGCACTCATCAGCCATGCTTCATAGGTTTAACAGGCTCCCTTTTTAAGACTGGCTCACTCAAAGGAATAAAGTCAAGCTAGAACAATAGATTACAGTCAACAAACAATTTTTTTGACATTCCTGTTAATTCGGGCGCCTTCACAGCGGCACCACATACCTCGTAGAGCCAATGTGTTAGGACATCTGAAATTTGGATGCTAGAACCCTTCGCCGTCCAATTTTTCAGTTGTTTTGCAGTGATCGCAGGTCCGAAATGGCATTAATCAAAGCCGCCAGCGCCACCATTTTGATTACCTCGCAGCCTCGTACCAGCATATCCATTGACAGCTGTAGCCACTACGGTCACTATAGCCATATGTGTTTGGTCACATGTTGAGCTTGTTGTTGTAGGCACACATACACAGCATGCATGCTTGCCTGCTACCTTCTGTGGCATGCTGAAGGTGCTTGGTCATCAGGCCTAGCTGCTTCGCTGTTTGCTACCAAACTTCCTGCTGTTCGGTGCCATTTTATTTAATGATAGGATTTACTGCTGTCAGCAATGGCACTGACTGTGCCTTTGTCATTCTAGTCAATGGCTTCGAAGAGCAGACAGTCCGGCAAGGTTTAAAAAGCCAAAAGGGTGTTTAACTGAACTAGTTGGTTTATTCTTTCAGGATTCAAGCCGCGGAAAATTGTAGAACACGGACACAGAAAGGAACAAACATATGCGTACGTAGGTGCTGAATCTATGAACGTTTGTTCCTTTCTGTGTCCATTTTCCGCAATTTTATGCTGCTACAGTTCTCGAAGTCTAAAAAGTGTTGCTTAATGCTGGTTGCTAAAAGTCAGCTTCGCTGCAATACACTAACGTTCCACAGTCTAGCATACGAAATGTATTGCGGTGGAGCATACCCGCCGTTTCCTGTCACAGTACAAACACCAAGATGCCTAATAAGTGTACTGGCAGGCCTTCACAGCAATATATGATGTGGTTGTGGTGATTTTAGCCCTTTATTAGTTTTTCTGGATGTTTTTGCGGTCCCTAGGGAGTCTGAGAAATTGGATGTTGACTGCATTTTTCTAAAATTCCATCATCGCTTTCTGTGTACCAATATGTTCCTCCGTTGTGTAGGAAATTGCTGCCGAAGTTCCCGCTGCTTCCTCTTAATTTAATCAGCCATGCCACAACAGACAAATAGAAGTAGTCTCCACGTGACTGTTGTCATAATTTTCTCCCTTACAAAAGCTTTATTCTTGCTACAAATGATGAATTAGTTATTACAGAAGCCTAATCTTTCAATCTAGCTCAACTTTATATTTCCTTTAGTGTCTCTTTAGACAAATTTCGTTTATATCGAGCACTCTAGGAATCTCACTCAATTTCCCTCTGATGCAGTTCACTGTATAGTTCACACAAAATTACACAATGAGGAAAATTGATTTTGCAGTTGTTGATACTCACATGGAAATGGTTACAATTGTAAGCTTTGCATTGGCATATTGACTTGTTTGCTGTAATATGCATTCAGTTCTCCAACACTCCAAGGTTTGTTTTCTTCTGCTGGTGTTGCTTTGCATTTTATCATTATTTGCGGGTTTTACGCTACTGCTATGAAACTGCGCAATGTTTCACGTGTGTTTCAATTGTATGTGCTCTTCCATGCAACAACCTTGTACAGGTGTTGCATGGAAGTCAGCAACAACCTTGTACAGGTGTTGCCATTGGTAGTCAGCATTATTAAATAGGCAGAAAATCAATCGGAGTTTACCAGGAAAAACCTGCAGTCTTGCAACTTCATGGTGGTTTATGGTCTGTGTCACACACTGATGCCATTTGTATGAAACGAACAACACGAAATGTTTCAGCAATGTTCTGGGCCATTTTGTTGCCTAAGAAGGAGCATTTATGCAGCTGTAGCTGCATCATACACAAAACCACGAGTTAAACAGAGGGGCTGCTTATGTTTTCGATTATTTATCTACTAGTTTAAGCACTGCTGAAGAAATCTGAATGGACTTTAGCAATGCATTTCCCTTTAGAGTAAAGTTTCAGAAACTTGATGCACTACACTTTATTTAAGATGAACAGATTCCCAAATTTTTTATATCTTGATTGTTAAAGGAGTTTGCTAGACTTCAAGGTTACTACGTCTGGTTCTGCTTTTAGCAGTTAAAAGTTATAAAACAAAGCAATTGATGCTCCTAATAAAGCCATAATATTGCTAGAACTTGTCAGTAATGTAGTATTAAATTATGGTGCACCTACAGCTTTACATGAGAGGCGGTGCAGGAATGTAGAAGCCTACACTATGCGATTTGTCATTGTCTGTTTTGTAGTTCTAGGGCTTCAGTGTGACTATAACTCAAATACCACATAACAAAAATGCAAAGGTTAGTCAAGAAATTCAATTGTATATCAGAGTGGAAAATGCATACTGAAGCTTGCATTTCGGTTAATTGACGCAGAACTTTTTTGATGCAATTGCAATAAGCAGCTGGGTGTTGTGAAGATGACCCTTGTGCAGATGAAGAGCACATGCGCAAGACTTTATTTAGCATGTAGTGGATGCCACTTTCGCAAAAATCTTGTTTGAACACTAGATTTAAAATGCCTGTAAACAGTGTTGCCACCCGACAGCCCCGTCTCTCCATGAGAAACACTTTTAAATCGTATCCTTTCTTGTGTTTTAGTGTTAATGTAGCACTGTTCAGATGACCCCAGTTTACAAGTTGGGCCACAAATTATAAAATAAAAAAATCGGAGAACGCTTAAGCTTCGCCTTCAAGAGTGGAACGCGAAAGCGTTCCCGTCGACCCGCCAAGGGGTGTAAGACAATGGGCTACGGCGCAGCGACTACGCGCCCCGCATCGGACGCGGTGAGCGTTGAGCAACGCAGCGTTCGGTGCTGCAACGAAATGTGAGCCTGAGCAAGCGACGCACGCCTGAGCCTTAGAAACAGCTCGTTTCTAAGGCAACACCGCATTCACTAGAGGCGCTTTTGTACCGCTTTGAAACATGGAACTCGTGGCTGAGTGGAAATAAATAAAAAAAAACTCGTGGCTGAGTGGTAGAGTCTCCGTCTCACACTCCGGAGACCCTGGTTCGATTCCCACCCAGCCCATCTTGCAAGTTGTTTTTTATTCATGAAGTGCCTGCTGGGATTTATCGCTCACGGCCAACGCAGACACCGACGCCGACGACACCGGGTTTTCTGCGACACGAGCTCCTTAACGCTGTCGCGTTAATAGCTGTGTATAGTAGCCCAGGTCACCCACACTCTTGATTTCAAACACAGGAGGAAAAACATTGCTCTTAGTAAAATAGATAGCACTTTTGTAGGTTCTTAGCACAGTCATGGAATAAAGTGTTCTTTGGTAGGAGCAGCTATTTTCTTCGAGAGCTGGGTCACTCAGTGTTATAAAAGCCTTGTTATCATGATCACACGCTGCAGGCCACTTACTCATTTGGGCAGTGTGTTACAGTCACATCGTCAAGAATGATGTGAATGTGGTGCTAAAGAGATGGAATTCGTGAACTTGCCTCTGCTTTTCAATTTGAGCACCTTTTATCATTTCCAATGTGTACAGCACTTTCCTGGCTGGGCATAGACAAGAAAAAGAGGCCTAGAATATGCATTTATTGAAGAAAGAAGCATGCCTCATGGCTTTTATCAATGAAATAAATGAATGTGTGGTGTTTAGTGGCACAAGGGCCAGATCAAGCACCGTCAACTTCATCTGTGGCAACTGGCCTTTCTTGTGACTAATGTTTGCGGGCCACTTTCTAAGAAAAGAAATTTATCTGTGCAGCGCTGAACCTACAGTATTAGCTGTTCTCAAATACTGAAATGTTGCTATGTTTATGCATAATATTTATTCATGTTTATATTCCAGTGTGGAAGTGATTCGCTTCTGCCACAGCCTATGGATAAACTGGGACGAAAAGATGTACTATGCACCAAAGGATGCTCCGGCACGAGCACGCACCACAACGTTGAATGAGGAGTTGGGACAGATTGAGTACATTTTCTCAGACAAGACGGGCACCCTGACACAAAACATCATGGCATTCATAAAGGCTTCCATCAATGGCCGTCTCTATGGAGACGTCCTTGACCCAGCTACAGGAGAGGCTGTGGAAATCAATGAGGTAACTGCGTGCCTGTGCACTATGTATGTGCAATAGTTGACACACATCGATTCAAGCTTCATTGGACTGTGCACTTTATTTTGGATTATTACTAGTCGGACTAATAGAAAATTTTATGAAGGTGATCCAATTCAACATAATTATCAGAACAGATGCACGCACAAAACGAACACTTCTGCTTTCTTCATAGACACCCTAGTTAACTATCATCTACACACAAATGAAGCTGGCAATAACTTTGCGGATTACATTTGTTGTTTAGCAGCAATCACATGTTCTAAAATTGTCTCGAATTGGCTGATCTTTTGCTGCACATTAACTCTTAACAGATCCTATCCTGCTGGTAGGTTGCACAGCTTTTATAGCAAAATGGTTGGAAGCACTGTGACATTGTGGACGCCATTAACCAATTGCAGAGAAAAATAACTAGATTACTATGAATGCTTAAAAAGTTAATCCACTGCACTGTTAAAGGAAAATCTCACAGATGGTCACTTGTACCATGTTAGCACCAATCCGATCAGTGCACTTACACATAGTATTTAGCAATTTGCTGTAAACATTGTTCATTGTTGCACTTGTGATATTTTAATGTTTGTTAGTTGTCTAGGCCTTAACATGCCAGAATAAAAATTTACACCTGTTGTACACTGTCCTATGCTGAGGATTGTGTACTGTTGAATTTGTAGTTGTCAACGAAAACTTGTCCGAGAAAACAAACGGCAAATGTTGCATTACAGAATGTAACACTGTTGATCTATGAGCTAGAGGTTATTTTTACAAACATATCTACATTGTTAATTACTCCAAATATCATACAGTCAACTTTATTTAATTTAGCCCTCAATTGTGTATACAAAATTAGTTAAATTACCTCATATATTTGCATTAAAAGTGGTGTTTGTAAAGCACAGGTGCCTTTTGGGGTTTTCAAACACTCTCAAACCAAAAAAAAAACAATTTCTAATAGCCAATGGAGAATTAAGTACCAAAATTGTGCTGTTATTATTGACTTGGAGTGGAACTCTGCTGTTTCTGTGTTGTTCAACTGATATTCTTCGCTTTGCTTTGTCCACCTTCAACTGTCCAGCATATAATTGTCATTATTCCCTGTTCCTGCCACTATAGAACCTGAAGACTGTGGATTTCTCAGAGAATGCAGAGCATGAGCCAGCTTTTCGGTTTTACGACCCATCACTGCTGAAGGATGTGATGGCTGGAGACACTGATGCTCGGGAATATTTTCGTTTGTTGGCTTTGTGCCACACGGTTATGTCTGAGGAGAAGGATGGTGAGCAGACTTTGGAACCGATTTTGTGAAACAGTGCTTGAGTTCAGAATGTGTTGCATGTGCAGTTAGCGTCAAAGGTCTAAACACCACGGTGGCTGAGAAAATGTTGAAATTCCAAGCAGTTCTAAACGAAAACCGGACAGCATTATGTTGTTTGAATATAGTAATACAGACTGAAAATCCACTTATGAGGCCACGTTGGGGTCCAGGCTGCAGAGGTATTGAGCTTTTTCTCAAATCCCGGGGTCTGTAAATGTTCTATGTCAATCGTACTTACCATCTTTCACAATTGAATTATCATGCATTTTTTTACATTTATTGTCAGTAATGCAAGATTTTCACTTTTGCTGCCAGTTTCGGCTAGTGACATTCTTTCTGCTTGGCTTGATGGAGTGATTGAACTGAGTGAAAAGAACTTCAGGGGCTTCTTTCACAGCATTTTGCCTTGCCTCTAAGGACCAACGAGGAGAACTACAGAATCTGTTAAATTTATCTTTATAGAGGTGTCATGATACCCATGATATGTAAATGGTAGATTGGAGAATGATATGTTTATGGGGGGGGGGGGGGGGTGCTTATAAAGAAGATATTGCAGCACAAACTTTCTAAATGCAGGGTTTATTGTATGAATGCTGACTTGCATGAAACAAGCTGCAGGATATGCTTCTTTAGTTCTAGTTATAAAATTGTCATTCTAATTTCTATGCTCGTTTATCTGCATGTTTTTGTTGTGCAATTGCAAATGCTAATTCATGTTTTGAATGTCTGTATGTGTCAACTATCTCTTGTAGTGCTTTTCTTTGTCCTCTTTTTCGGTGCAGTTACCTGCTAGGCTGTGCAACCAGATCAGTTCATGTAGTGTGATTTTTCTTATGTATGCGTGTAGCAGCGCGAGAAAAACTTTTTAAAATTTACTTCACAGAGTCCCATAGTTGACTTATTTAGTATTTCCTGGCCATCATGCACAAAAGTGCTGTTCTGTCAAGTTGTCTTCTTGAGCTGTTTTTTTCGAGCATTCTCATATTTTTAAGGAAAAGTCAACATGATTTGATCACATTGTAGTAATTTTAATGCAGCTCAAGTTTTATCTGTCTTGCAGGCCGCCTTGAATACCAGGCGCAGTCTCCAGATGAGGCTGCACTCACATCAGCAGCTCGAAACTTCGGATTTGTCTTCAAGGTAAGCACTGAATTATTGAAACATTGGGCAAGGCCAAAAGTACTTCAAAGCCTCCGTGAAGTTGACTGCGTAACTTTTTGTGCATGTCCAGAATCGAACACCGAAAAGCATTACCATTGAGGTTTGGGGTCAGGAAGAAGCCTACGAGCTCTTCGGTATCTTGGATTTCAACAACGTTAGAAAAAGAATGTCGGTAAGTACCACTTTCCAATACAATGTAGATGCACTCTGCTATAGTATTAAGAAATAACATTTGGCACGCACCGCTGCAGCAATTTAAAGACAGCACAGTGTGGCACATCAAGGATATCTGACAATTCTTTTTTCTTTAATTGCATTTTGTGCCATGCTGCCCTTCGTAGTCATGAACACTTTGTCCCTTAACTTTCAGGTGATAGTTAAGAGAAATGGTGTTCTGAAGCTATACTGCAAGGGTGCTGACTCAGTCATTTTTGAGCGCCTTCATCCAAGCAGTGAGCCTCTCAAAATCAAAACTACTGAGCATCTGAATGTAAGTGCCATTCATGTTTGTCACAAACTTCCCAGTTTCATGTTAAATTTTGTTGCAAACTGTGACATCATACATAGCCTGTTTTAAATATTGAAGAAGAATAGTTTTTATTGCACATTAGAAAATGCCGGGACCCCCTGTCAATAGTGTATGAAAAGTAATGATGTACACAAATTATGTGGATTGTATGATGCATTGGAAAAGAAGCTATAATACAGTAAGATAGAGCAAAATAATGTAAACTAAATGAAATTGCATAAGTATTGTGTACTGTAGCATAGACATGGCATGCTCGCAGTAACGCCAGACCAGTGAAGCATCAGCGTAGTCAGGTGAACAAAATGAACGTTTATTCAAAGGTGTAGAGCGTATTTATATGTAGCCGAGTGGCAGGAAGATAGGAAGGAGCACGTGTTAGTAGTGATAGTCTGAACTCTGAAGGATCGCGAGATGAAGCGATAAAATGTGCGCGCACTTCAAAAACACATGTGAAGTTGCAACATTCCTTCCTCCTCAGAAATGAAAGCGTTGCACTGGCTTGCGTTCTCTCGTTGAACGTCTCGGAGTTTGTTGGGCGACACCTGTATTCAACGGGGCCACTGGAATATCTGGTGCCGCAAAATCTGGAGAACGGGTGCCATTTGGAATGCGCCGAGCAGTTATGCCTTCATCCGGGTTCACCGTTTCTGGAGGCCGTAGTTGTGTTGCTTGCTCTGGCTTGCTGGGATATGTGGTGGTTGTAGTTACTGTCGGTTTATCGCCTGGTGCTTCTTGTCGTGGGTGGATCTGGTCTACGTGCCACTTTACGACTCCGTCCGATGTTTCCACGGTCACCATTCTCGCTCCAGGCGTCACCTTCACATGGCCTGGGGTCCACTTGCTCCCCGCACCGTAATTGTGGGCATACACATCACTTCCAGGTAGCGGCAGCCAGTCATCTTGGTTCTCGTTTGGCCCTGGAAGTGCTGGAGGAAAGCATGTGTCCAAGCGTGAGCATATTTGATAGTCGAAAAGCAGCTCTGCTGGGGATTTACCCGATTTTCGCGGAGTTCTCCGGTAGTTAAAAAGCAACCGTACTAGGTTCTCATCCAGTTTTCCTTTCCTCACTTTTCGAAGGCCATCTTTTATAGTTCGCACTGCCCTTTCCGCCGCACCATTAGACTGGGGATGGTATGGAGCGCATTGAAGGTGCACAATGTTGTTGTTTGCCACGAACAACGCAACGTCTTCACTGGCAAACGGGGTCCCCTTGTCAGAAACGACCGTGCGTGGTATTCCAAACCGGCTGAAAATGCCACGCAGACAGTTAATGGTAGTCTGCGTTGAGGCATGCGACAAAGGTATTGCTTCGAGCCATTTGGTGTGTGTGTCAACTACTACGAGTATCATTTTTCCGCAGGTCGGACCCGCATAGTCAATGTGAATACGGGACCACCTTTCGCCTGTTTCAGGCTAGTTGACGACGGGAGCTGCAGTTGGCATCGGCAGATGTTGTACACAGTACTGGCACTGAGCAGACACGTCTTCAATATTTTTGTCGAGGCCTGGCCACCAGAACAAAGAGCGCGCGACAGATTTCATTGCCGGTGAACCCTGGTGTGTTTCATGTAGAAAATACAGCACTCACTCCCTAGCTTCGGTCGGTATTATGACCCTATTCCCCAGTACACCAGTTCATGTGCTACGGATAGTTCGAGCTTACGGTCAAAAAACGGCAGTACAGCCCGGGCCATTGCGTTTGCGTTTCTGGGTCACCCATGTAATATGTACCGTTTGACCTCGACCAGGACAGGGTCAAAAGAAGTTCATGCCTTCAGCTCACGCGTTGTTAGGGCGCCATTGTTCAGCTGGTTTAGCGACAGCACATATTCGGGCGGTTCAGCGTCGTCGTCAGATTCCGGAGATCGCTGCGGAAGTTGGCTCAGGGCGTCAGCGTTCAGCATCTGTCGTCCTGGTGCGTACTGTAGCCGGTAGCGGTAGGCCCCCAGGTGGAGTGCCCAACGTTGTATCCGTGCGGCGGCCATTGTGGGCGTCTGCTGTTCCGATCTCAGCAGGCCCAACAACGGCTGGTGGTCAGTCACCAAGGTAAATTCCTGACCTAGAAGGTACTCACGGAATTTCGTGACACCGAATACCAGTGCCAGTGCCTCTTGCTCCAGCTGCGAATAGTTGCGCTCCGCCTGCGTTAATGTTCGCGAATGGAAATCGATGGGCCTGTGAATGTTACCGGTCGTGTGAAACAAGATAGCTCCCACACCGTACGGAGACACGTCACATTCAAGTTTAAGTTCCTTCGAAGGGTCGAAATGAACAAGAACCTTGGCTGTTTTAAGGCTTTGCTTGGCAAGATCAAATGCGAGCTCTTGAGGCTGTTTCCATTGCCAACGTGCATTCTTTTCAAGCAGTTGATACAGTGGACCAAGTGTTGTTGACATGTTCGGAAGAAACCTCGCGTAAAAAGTAATCATACCCAAAAATGAACGTAGCTCGCTGACATTACAGGGGCTCGGTGCCTACATGATAGTGTCAAGATTTTTTTCTGTCGAATGAAGCCCATCACGATAGATCCGATGGCCTAGATAAGTTACTGCTGGGCTGCGAAAGTTGCATTTACCGAACCTTAGCTTTACACCGCGCTCTCGGAAGCGCTCTAAGACGTTTTTAAGCCTTTCGCCGCAGTCACTCGCTTTTTCGGAAATGAGCACATCGTCAAAATAAGCCTGTGCTCCTGGAAGGCCAGCCAATACCTCATCTATTTTTCTTTGGAATATCGCGGGCGCAGAGGCTATACCGAAAGGAAGTCGATTGTAGCAAAATATTGCGTATTAATGACGCAAACTTTCTTCGCGTTATCGTCTAGCACCACTTGATTGTATGCATCCTGTAAATCCAGAGTGCTGAAATAGTCCCCATCGTGTAACTGGGCAAACATAGCCTGAATCATTGGGAACGGATATTGCTCAGTTGCACATGCTGGATTTACTGTGGCCTTGAAATCGCCGCAAATTCTTACTGCGCCGTCTTTCTTAAGCACTACGACTATGGGCCCAGTCAGTGTGCCACCGGCGACAGCACTCCCAGAGGAACTAAACGGTCTAGTTCGAGTGGCACTCGCTTGCGTAGCACATATGGAATGGGTCTGGCCTTACAGAACTTGGGTACGGCGCCTTCCTTCATGTGCAGGCTGGCTGGAGGACCCTTGATTAGCCCCAGTTCCTCGGAGAACACGTCGTGGTAGTCATTGAATATCCTGTTCACGCTGGATTCGCTTGATTCATTTGTTGCCGCCGAGTCCTCTACAAAACAAATCACCAGAGCACCTGCGCTGTTCAGCTGCTGGATTAAATCGCAACCGCAGAGGCTTGGTCCCGCACAGTCCAACACATTCAGCGCACGCTTCACTGTCACCCCTTTATGACAAACCTGGAGCGCAAGCTCCCCAAGTACTGGAAGGCGTCCTGTGTAGCAGGATAAATTGAGACTGGACGGTTTCAGTTTCGGCCATTGCTCACGGTGCTTATAATACAGTTGACGCGGGATGACACAAACTGGCAACCCGGTAACGACTTCCATGCTCAGCTGCACACCGCACCAAGCAAACGTCCAGCGAATCGGCGGTTCCAGACAGCTTTTTCGTTGTGATACCAAAGTCCAAATGTGGGCGGCTTCGTGTTCCTCGTTTGCCGAGGCTTCCGTCCCCAAGAGGGTGTTAGTTTGTGCCGTCCTTGCCGTGCCTTGTTCTCGAGACCCGCGACTTCGACATTTCCTTGCAAGGTGACCCCGTTGTCCACAGCGGTAGCAGCGAGCGTGAGACCAGGGGCAACATGCGTCATTATGTTTCGTACTACCGCACCTTGCGCATTCTTGACGTGCGGCAACCATCCTCTTATCCACCAGAGTTTCTTTCTGATAGGCCTGTACATTTAACACGGGTGTCGTTGCCGGTCTGATCATCTGTTTTACATCACTATCCGCAGCCTCAGCTGCAAGAGCCATCACTTCAGTATCTTGTAGCATTAATTCCCGCTTTGCCAGTAGCTGCTTCTGCAGGGCACCTGACCGTATACCACAGACAATGTGATCTCGTAGCATGCGATCCAAAGCACTGCCAAAATTGCAATTGTCAGCTATTCGGCGAATGTCTACCAGGAATTCATTAATCAGCTCGCCCTCCGCTTGACAACGACTGAAGAACTTGTAGCTTTCGGTGATTTCGTGTCTCTTGGGACTGTAGTGCTCACTCAAAACTTCGACGACTTCTTCATACGTCAACGCATTTAGCTTGCGCGGAGCCACCTTCCCTGCTAGCACTTGGATCGTATGCGTATTTAACGCAGCAACAAGCAATGCCCTTTTCTTAGTCAAGTCTTCAATCGCAGTCGCTTCAAAGTATGCTTCTACTTTAATAAGGTACGGCTTCCACTTATCTTTGCCTTCTTTGAAGTCCGGAAGTAGGTGAGCCATGATGGCCTTGGTTTCTCGGTTCTGCGTTGGCTCCGGTTCAGCGTCGACTTTCACTGCATGGGCGATGTCCATCCTTGTCGCCGCTGTGGCATAGCCATGGCGTGCTCGCAGTAACGCCAGACCAGTGAAGCATCAGCGTAGTCAGTAGAACAAAATGAACGTTTATTCAAAGGTGTAGAGCGTACTTATAGGTAGCCGAGTGGCAGGAAGATAGAAAGGAGCACATGTTAGTAGTGATAGTCCGAACTCTGAAGGATTGCTAGATGAGGCGATAAAAGGTGCATGCACTTCGAAAACACACATGAAGTTGCAACATATACAAATACATGCATACATATATATGTGTAGACATCCTGGTAACAAAACTAATCTGGTGGTGAGATATTTCACCTTTACGACTGTTTATACCATCATAGATGGAACTAGTTTTCGCATATTACAGTTCTGCAGTAGAGACCATCTCGCATTGCCTGTAGCTTCTACATATGATAGTGGAATCTCTTGTGTACTGGTGTCACAGTGTAGTTTAATATTGTTTCAGGATAACTGTAACAACTGTAATTGTAATCTGATGACTTCTGCTAATATGATAAGACACTGTCTGGTTTCAGAAATATGCTGGTGAAGGGTTGCGGACACTGTGCCTGGCCTATAAGGACCTGGATGAAGCATATTTTCAAGAGTGGAGTGAAAGACATCATGAGGCTGCGTAAGATTTTTCTTTTCTAGTATTTAGGACCTTCATGATTGTGCTTGCGTACAGTGTTATATTGAAAGATCTACAGACACCAATAAACTATGCCTGAACATGCATGAAAACGGTATGCTGACGCCAGGGGCAGCAAACAGAAAGCGTTGGTGGTTTTGGAAACGAAATGGATTAAGCTCACTGTCACTAAGGAATGTCACTTGAAACCTCCCACACCTTCTGTAGGGTAGCTGAAAATACAGCATTGTGTGCATTAAAGGGCCACTCTGGATGGTTGTGAAACATTGTCAGGTAATTCAAAATGGTGGTAAGCCAGTCTTATTGGCACGATGATGTACTGTTTCAAACACTGCGAGAACGAGACTAAGATTACGGGAACACAGCACCTGTGTCATGTGTTCCCCTAATCTTAGTCTTGTTCTCACATTGTTTGCAATAGTATTTTACGTACTGGCTGTACTATTGTATTTCTTGCAACTTTCTCACTTTAGTATGCTCATTCGTTTTTAAAGTTATGATAGGCTTAAAAATTTTAAGAACAACGAAAGGTAATCGAAACTGCACTGTGCTGCTCCCTTCTAGGTGATGTAGATATTACATCCTGAATGTTAACAGCAGTTTTCAGATATATGTCAACTAGTGCACTGTGTATTCTTTTAATTATGTCTGTAACTGGCAAAAATGAGACCAATGTCTCGAAGTCTGAGGCCATCGATTGAATGAGGAGAAACAAGTGTATGGAGAGTATTCGTGACACAGTATGTGTGCATCTGGCACAGAATTCTGGAATTTATTTGCCTAGAGACAAAATGCCACAAGGCTGTATAGTAATCGGCTACAAATGATATGGGCACAAAGCAGAAGTTGCAGTAATAGTTTTTCAGACATCGCGAATTTCAAGAACTGCTTGAGTATACCTTTGAGTGCCCCTTGTGATGGAAGTTGAGCAAAGCGGACGTGCACCCTTGCTCAGGACTTCTCTACATGACCGAGAGGAGCTGGTGGATGCTGTATACGACGAGATTGAACAGGGCTTGACACTGCTGGGGGCCACAGCCATCGAGGACAAGCTACAGGACGGCGTGCCACAGGCCATTGCAAACCTGGCCATGGCTGGCATCAAGATCTGGGTCCTCACAGGCGACAAACAGGGTCAGTTTGACGTACGAGTCTGTTTCGTAGTGCAAAAAAAAATTATGCTACTGCCACCGGAGTAGAAGTTCTGATGCTCATTGAACCAAGGACCAGTCAATCGATTACTGTTTACATTTCGATTTTGTCTAGCTTTAGAAACGTATAAACTGTATTGCTAAGACAGTGAGCGTGCTAAGATAAAATTGTTTGTCAATGGCTATCAGATTGCCTGCCATTGACTGCATGTTTTGTCTACCCCTATTGAACAACATCTACAATCTAATTGGCTGGCCCAAAGCAGTGGTAGTTAACCTTTCTCAAGGTTTGTCTATGACTATAGAATTAAAAAAAAAACAGTACTCCTGATACATGCTGCAATATGACAAACCATTGCTTCCGAGGTAATTCATCAGTTAATCTTTTAATGCATGACAGTTAACAATAAACTTAAGTAGAATGAGCACATTGGTAACAGCTGCCATAAATAGTTTGAAGACATTTGATTTTTATGAAAAAGTTAAATGGTTACTTTTTATTGACATACAGGAAGCGCTTGTCTAGTTCACATAATGCTTAATATGCCACAATTGCTTGGGAGGGAGGCTTTCCATGTTAAGTGCATTTTCTAGCTACCTGTTTCGATGCCAAGCAGTTCACTTTACTTTTATGCTATTGCATTTGCAACACCCCTGTTCTATCACCTCGTAAGCCTTACATTTGGGATGGTGTATCCTTAGTTATTAATAATATAATACACATGTTTTCCTGCTTGCCTTAGCTTCAGGCCATCTCCTCAACTGGCTTTCTTTTTTTGGTGGGGTACCTACAGAAACGGCCATCAACATTGGCTACTCATGTCAGCTGCTGACAGATGACATGGTGGACATCTTCATTGTGGATGGAATGGAACGGGACGAAGTGTACAAACAGCTGAGCACATTCCGTGAGAGCATTGCGGGCGTTGTTTCACACGGCCGAGGTGCCGGAGACTGCTCGGTCGTGCGCTTCAGTGACAATGACGACGGCCATGCCTGGGAGCTCTCGGGTGGAGAGAGCTTGGGTGGCTTCGCTCTCATCGTCAATGGACACAGTTTGGTGAGATGCTTCAACTGCAACGCATTCCTGCTTATGGTTTGAGTGCAGCGAAGCTGGTAACCCTGTTGCATAAACGTGACCAGCTGCATAAAAAGTGGTTTGAAGTATTAAATGTATACATTGTGGGCACTTTTGCCCAAAGTGATTTGTCATTGTACCTCCTTTTTTTTTCTTGCTCAGCTAACTTCGTAACTCAAGAGATGCCCGCAGAAAACAAAAACAAAAAAAGCTTGTCAGCACACTGCAAGAATAATGCTGTGAGGTGCAGTTGAATAGTGAAGATTTAGCAGTAGGTTTCAAAATTTTAAATGCATGTCCAGCAGTCTAACAGTTCTGTGGACAGCTGGATAAGATAGGGATTCAAAACTTTCCATGGGTGTTTCATAACTTGTGTACATTGCAGGAAGCTTTAAAGATTTCTAACTGTACATCCTTTAGTTTCTTCTCTGCATGTTAAGGTATAAATGAAAAGCTGCAACGGATATAATTTTTGCATTGTGTGTGACGTAGTATTTTCCAAATACATTGTTTTTTGGTGTGTCTGTATGCACTGTAGGTGCATGCCTTGGAAGAGGATATGGAGCTGCTGTTTCTGGAGGTAGCCAGCCGGTGCAAAGCAGTCATCTGCTGCCGTGTCACTCCTCTACAGAAGGCCCTTGTCGTGGACCTCGTCAAGAAACATAAACGTGCTGTCACTCTTGCGATTGGTGATGGTGCCAATGATGTCAGTATGATCAAAAGTGAGTGATCTGTTTCTGTATAGTTTTTTTTCTTTTTTTGAACTTTTGTGGTATGTTCCTACAATTGTCATTTGAATATACTATTTGCAGTTTACCAGAATGGGTTGAAAACAGTGATGTACATTAATTCCAACCCACCGTTAAAAACTGATCCCTTGTCCCTGATATTTAGCTGTCCGTTTTGCACTAATCGATATGGACATAATATCCCTGCTGTAAATATATTAGTCTGCATTTGAATATTCAAAATTAGATTCTATATTCTATGCTTACTATATATATTCGGTTCGTATTCAAATATGTTGATATGCCTACCTCTATTTTCTACTGATAAAGTATCACTTCAAAACTTTATTTTTGTTAATTTCACGTAAGAGTTTGGTTACCATATTTACTCGTGTAAAGCCCCCATTCTCACTTCGGAGTGCAAAAATATAAAAAAAATTTCACTAAGCATCACATACATACCTGCATGCTGGTTCATTTCTGCAAGCCGACATTAGATGACACTAGCTGTCCTGCCATTGATGGTAGTATAATCACCATATCCCACACTCGGCACCAAACTGCCAACTTAGGTCGCCTACTCCGACGAAGCGGCATGGCAGATTTGGCTAGGCCTAGCCAGCGGGTGTGGCAGGCAACAAGCCGTTGCGGGAAGTTCACCTTTAAGATGTTTGTACCACATAGGCAGTCAAGCGTGAAATCACGTTACACACTGGACTAATGTTCACAAATGGGAAGCGAAGTTTGGATCCACAGGCGTACTCAGTCAACAACTACCATGAACGCCTACCAAGTTTGTGTATGCGCTTACGGATGGAATGACAAGCTCATCATATGAGCATAATACCCAACATAGTGGATGGGAAAGTGGCTTAATTGGTAAGAACATCGCATGCGTAATGTCAAGACATGGGTTCATATCCCACCTGCGGCCTGTTGTTTCTTCATCTATTTTCATTTCCCTTTATTTATAACTTCTACATCTCAATTAAATAAACGAGTGCAGTTAAACCTCGATATTCCGAACTTCAGAATTACACAATTCTCGATATAATGAAGTATTTAACTTTTCGTAACCTCTTGTCCACACAACACCACGTATTTAAAAACTCAATATAACGACGCGTTTGTATGCGATTTCAGTATAACGAAATTTCACTGCCGCTGCAAAGGAATGCCGGATAATAAATGGAAACTTCCGCGGTCGCAGATGGTCAAATGATTGAATTTGACCATCTGCGGCTGCTTGCAAACGCAGTGGAGCCGCATCAAGTTCCTTATAAAGTTGGAGTGCTATAAGATCCTATCGCGCCCCGTGTGCTTTAGGTGCGAGTGAAAGTTTGCGAGGGTCGAGACAAGAAAGGTGGTGGCTTCACGAGTGCAGCCTTCCCGCGCAGGCAAAGGGGGAAAGGGGAGTGAGCTCGCGGTAACGCGATCCAGCACGCGAGGGCGTAAGTAGGCGCGCGTCTCGATATCTGGCCTGCGTCTCGGCCGTGGCTGCATGCGCATGGCTGTACGCGTGACTGAGCAAATACGCAGCTGCGCACCGCGCTTTAGAGGTAATCTGCCGCGTGGACAAAGAGCGGGCGCGCCGAAACGGCGTGGCACCATGTAAGCTGTCTTCCCGCGCGTTTAGTATTGGAAGTTGCGTGATCTCGAGTTTCGGTGACCCGTTGGAGCGAGAGGCTTCCCGCTGCCGGCGCCTTTCCTGATAGCGTCATCCCAGTGCGGGCCGCGGGAGACGCTATCAGCTGCGGTGGCGGAGTGCTCGCGTAAGCGTGGCGGCTGGCTTCGCTCAACTCGTACTGCCGATGTGAAGATATCGTGGACGTACGTGACATGAAACCGTATCATTCGTGGCAGACTCCCAAATTTATCAAAATGAGCTGTTTTCTCATTCAAATTTGCTTTTTTTCGATTGCCCTATAACTCGGAAAATTCTGCGGACCCTTTCCGTGTAAGAAAAATCGATCGGCGACTGTACTATTTGCATAAAAGGTCGAAGTTCAATAAAACGAAATTTCAATATAACGAAGCAAATTGCCAATTTTACCGACTTCGTTATATCGAGGTTTAACTGTAATTCCCCCTATGGTTTTCTTGTTGTCATTATATGTTGGCTTTATGTGGCTGTGACTTACGAATATAAGTGGGTTGGACTGCGTGTAGTCCAGCAGTACTGTCAAATACTGTGGTGCTCCTTAAGGTGTTTTCTTTTAGGTCTGGTTTCAATTTTTTTGAAAAGTTGATAAATGTGAGGACTTGAAATGTGAGACACATTTCAATTCTCTTGAGTCAACCTTCTGGTTGAGCAAATGTGTCTCACTGCAGTGCATATGTCTTCCGTCCATGACACCCAAGGAAGATAGCTTTATTTTCTTCCGAGGCAGCATTCATGATGAAGGTATTGAAACTTCACATAATATGACCAGTCATCATGACTCCAATCAAATGCTTCACTGTTGCGAAATTCATGTCTGATGAGCTTGAATGAATAATACAAACTTAAGGCTCTTTTACAGCTAAGGAAATTGAAAATGAGAGCAAACCTAATGCAGGCCATTTTGTCCTCATCTCCACTGTTATGAGTAAAAGTAGAGGATGGGTCTTTTATTTTGTTTTATATTTTCATTCTGTCTTATTTTACACTTTATCTCACTTAATGAGCACATCAGAGGGGTGTCAAGGTGTGCATGGCTATGACAAATGTCCCCCATGTTTGGCATAAAGAAAAGGCAACATGGCTCTGACTGCACGAAGCCCATGATGCAAGTGTGTACACTTTTTATTATTCACAGTGTCACTCCAGAAACAAGGGCAGCATCTGAATGCCTTTTTTTTTTGCAATGCCACGAAGTGATTACACGTAATGGACAAACAAAACTATGACATAACCATTATTGTTTAACAGAGGGCCGTTTGTAGATTGTAAGACATTCTTATGACAGCGAATAGAACACTTACGTTTTTATTCGCCACGCTGCACAATCACGCAGTGGCGCACATAGGAGTGGGCATCAGTGGCCAGGAGGGCATGCAGGCGGTGCTGGCCTCGGACTTTTCAATTGCCCAGTTCCGCTTCCTCGAGCGGCTATTGCTGGTGCACGGTCGTTGGTCCTACCTGCGCATGTGCCGCTTCCTCCGGTACTTCTTCTACAAGAACTTCGCCTTCACTCTCTGCCACTTCTGGTTTGCCTTCTTCTGCGGATTCTCGGCACAGGTGAGTGTGTGGTGTGACAGTCAAACCCTTGTGCTGCACATGGTTGACGTGTGACAAATGACAGGATGCATTGTTGTTTTCTTGTGCATCCTTTATGCATTCTCATCTGCTTTGCACTGTTATCGATTTGAATTGGTTCAACATACCATATGAGAGAGTATGGTATGAGTGGTAGCATGCTGTAGCCAAAAATGATTGCGCAGCGGTAAAGTAGTATCATTCCGTCAGTTGTATGCAAACCTGCATGCATGCGCATGTTTACGGTTTATTCGTCGGAGGTGTAGAGGTTCATTGAAACAGTGGGGTTTTCACACCCATGCTCTTGGGACAAAGGAACGACAACACAATCGTGCAAACAATCACAAGAGTATTTATTACACCTTTCATAGATCAATGCCTGCTAGCCGAGTTGCTATCCACAAAACATGCCAATGGGTGCGCGACAAATCTAAAAGTCTGACTCACTGCGACCGGATAACGAGCAAATATGTTCGCCCCATGCTGGATCCCAAGGCCTGGTCGCTCGCGCGTACGGTCACGCGAACGGTGGCGCATTCGAAGGAGGCCACGCGAGACGGTCTCGCAGAAGTGTGGATCGGTGAACGCGCGGGACGTCCGCGGCACTCGCTGTACTCGACCTCATACCTACGCTTACGGAAACATGACGAAGATTGCTTGGAGGTAGTACTCCGCAAAATGTTCAAGAGAGCCCTCAACATCCCGATCTCCACTTCCAACGCGCGTCTTCTCGCGTTGGGGATGGTAAACACCCATAGGGAACTTCGCGAGGCGCATCTCATTAACCAATACACGCGTTTCACCCAGACCATGTCCGGTCGCCGCCTCTTAGACCGGTTACATATTAAACATGACCACCATATGATGGAAAGGGTTCGAGTGCCCGAACTGTGGAGAAGCGCCCTCTACGTTCGACCCCTTCCAACTAAGATGAACAAGGAGGACCATAATGGCCAGCGCCAGGCGCGGGCGGATGCCCTGCACCGCCACTATGGCGCTAAGAAACACGTCTTCTACGTCGATATTGCAGGCCCCAACCACTCCAGGGGGGTATGGTACACGGCTGCATACACGAGGAAAGACAAGTGGATGGCCTCTCGTTCAAAGCACCCAGCTCAACGCATGCGGAGGAGGTGGCGATCGCCCTCGCAGCCTCCCATCCCGACTTTAAATTCATCCTCACAGATTCCCGTGGAGCCTGTCGCAACTTTCAATTGGGATGGATCACTCCTCTCGCCGACAAAATTCTTCGCCGCTGTATTCGCGACTGCGATCCAACTCATCGCTCAATAATATGGGTCCCCGGCCACCAAGGCATGCCAGGTAACGAAGCCGCCCATGAGGCAGCCCGCGCACTCACTTACCGGGCACCAGGCATCACTTGGGAGGACCTTGACCCAGATCACAGCCCTCTTCTTTCTTTTAAAGACATTACTGAGTACTATCGTGCCGAACACCGCCGTTACCCGGTTCCTATGAAGGGACTGGGTAAAGCTGGCGAACGAACTCTCCTTAGGCTCTTTACAAACACCCTGCTGTGCCCGGCGGTTCTCAAGCACTTTGACCCTTCTTTTGACGGCCGCTGCTCTTTCTGTGGGGAGGTGGCCGACACCTTCCACATGGTTTGTGCATGCAGGCAAAATCCTTCTCTCCCCCCATCACCCCTTCCCCTTCCCGCGAGGACTGGGAGGCGGCCCTACTCGGCTGCCAGGAACTATCGGCCCAACAAGCCCTAGTTCGGCGGACCTACGTAGCGGTCAAGACCAACGGGGTCCCAAAATGAGAGACTCCGCCCAGTATTGCAAGGGGCGCGACCAACTAGAAGTCTCTCCCCGAGCACCTCTCTGTATATATATAGCTCAATGAAGGCTTTTCACCACCACCACCACCGACCCGCAGCCAAAGAGAAAGCATGTTCTCCCTTGCGCCCCCAAGTAACCCTGCCGTGAGGCGGCTGTGAGCGCAACACTCGCGCCATCTCTCGTACTGCGCTTCAACCACACCGACCGCCGCGGGCCTCAGGCCACGCGGCGAAGCCGCACTGCAGCAGACGGAAGCTATGCGGGAAAAACAACATATCATGGGACGCGTGAGAGTCGCGCATCGCCACAAGACCAAGGTGATACTAACACTATGCTGCACATTGCTCACCAAATGCTTTGTTATCATTGCTGCACTGTCCTGTGCATACCATTATGAGATTACTTATCAGCAATATTTTGAGCGGACTGTGCACCAGATGCAATGATGGTGTATTGCAGTATGGTGGCAGCTTTTAATTTGGTGCTGAAGTACCTATTATAACTCCACAAAGCATACACATTGACTAGGAGTATGATGATGCAGCTGATTCTCATGTAAATTGTTTTAAAGAAAGTATTTGCTCAAAGGCGGCACATTTTCCTGTTGATTTCTATTTCGGCAGCAGAGCGTCACAAAGTCTTACAATTTTATACTATGCACTACAGCTCACTGTTCTGTTAGGTTAATAAGGGGTTGCTAAGTACAATCAAACTTCGATATAATGAACATAGATATAGCGAATTATAGGCTATAAAGAAGTAAACATACAATGTTTCTTGCCATTATATACATGTAATGAATGCAAGTGTATGTGCTTATAATAAATATTGGATATAACGAAGGTTTTTTTTATGTCAGAGCAACATCATTATAACTAGGGGTCAAACCAACATCTTCATTTTAAACACACACACAAACAAAACAAAAGAGAAAAAAAGCATTCAAAATTTTTTTTACATACTGCAATCCTGCAACCACTGGGTTTTCTTTCAAGCACTGTTCATTGTCACTCTGCATTATCTACATCCTCATTGGTCTTTCCATTTCCACCACAAGGAAGCAAATGTCTCAGTCATTGCTCCTAGCGGTCTCGTCGCGACTGCAGTGGGATGAATTTTTTGGCTGATGCTGGCGCTTTGGAGGGGGTGGGTGCTTAACATATAATTTTCAGAGTTCTGAAGTTTTTTGGAAATGTTAATACTGTGCGTTTGTGTGAAACTGGGCACTTCCACGATATTTTACGATAATTTGGTTTTAACAAGGTTCACTGATAACATGGGGTCATACCTACCTAGTAATTTTGTTTTTTCTGTGTTATTCATTGGAGCATTGTATTCACATAATGTTACAAATAAAGTTTCATTCTATTTGTGTTCGAATACCAAATGCACTCACTTCTAATTCTTTCCTAGTCATACCGCTGCTTGACGATATGTCCTTACTGGAATGCTTCTCAAAAACTTTCTTCTTTTCATCTGTGCCGGATACAACTACAGTGTTGAAGAGCAGGATCCACAGTAATACAGCTCATTTCAGCATTAACAAAATTAATGAACTCTATATTGACTGAAAAAAAAAAGAAAGAAAAGATAAGCTTGACGGAAAATAGCCACTGAAAAATGGCAAGTGAAAGTTCGGCTAGAAAAATATATTGACCAGTAAACACCAAATTCCAGGGTGGAAATGAAAATAGAAAAAATATGCTAAATTTTGTGGAGACAAGAACTGAATACACAGAGCCCTAACTAAACAAGTTTTGACTGTGTTTAAACCAATATGGATGAGATAGTTCAAGTGGCTGAGGAGTTCTATAGAGATTTATACAGTACCAGTGGTACCCACGACGATAGTGGAAGAGAGAATAGCCTAGAGGAATTCGAAATCCCACAGGTAACGCCAGAAGTAAAGAAAGCCTTAGGAGCTATGCAAAGGGGGAAGGCAGCTGGGGAGGATCAGGTAACAGCAGATTTGTTGAAGGATGGTGGTCAGATTGCTCTAGAGAAACTGGCCACCCTGTATACGCAATGCCTCATAACCTCGAGCGTACCGGAATCTTGGAAGAACGCTAACATAATCCTAATCCATAAGAAAGGGGACGCCAAAGACTTGAAAAATTATAGACCGATCAGCTTACTGTCCGTTGCCTACAAAGTATTTACTAAGGTAATCGCAAATAGAATCAGGAACACCTTAGACTTCTGTCAACCAAAGGACCAGGCAGGATTCCGTAAAGGCTACTCAACAATAGACCATATTCACACTGTCAATCAAGTGATAGAGAAATGTGCAGAATATAACCAACCCTTATATATAGCTTTCATTGATTACGAGAAAGCGTTTGATTCAGTCGAAACCTCAGCAGTCATGGAGGCATTACGGAATCAGGGTGTAGATGAGCCATATGTAAAAATACTGGAAGATATCTATAGCGGCTCCACAGCCACCGTAGTCCTCCACAAAGAAAGTAACAAAATCCCTATAAAGAAAGGCGTCAGGCAGGGAGATACAATATCTCCAATGCTATTCACAGCATGTTTACAGGAGGTATTCAGAGGCCTGGAGTGGAAAGAATTGGGGATAAAAGTTGATGGAGAATACCTTAGCAACTTGCGATTCACTGATGATATTGCCTTGCTTAGTAACTCAGGAGACCAATTGCAATGCATGCTCACTGACCTGGAGAGGCAAAGCAGAAGGGTGGGTCTGAAAATTAATTTGCAGAAAACTAAAGTATTGTTTAACAGTCTCGGAAGAGAACAGCAGTTTATGATAGGTAGCGAAGCACTGGAAGTGGTAAGGGAATACATCTACTTAGGGCAGGTAGTGACCACGGATCCGGATCATGAGACTGAAATAACCAGAAGAATAAGAATGGGCTGGGGTGCGTTTGGCAGGCATTCTCAAATCATGAACAGCAGGTTGCCACTATCCCTCAAAAGGAAAGTGTATAACAGCTGTGTGTTACCAGTACTCACATATGGGGCAGAAACCTGGAGGCTTACGAAAAGGGTTCTGCTGAAATTGAGGACGACGCAACGAGCTATGGAAAGAAGAATGATGGGTGTAACGTTAAGGGATAAGAAAAGAGCAGATTGGGTGAGGCAACAAACGCGGGTAAACGACATCTTAGTTGAAATCAAGAAAAAGAAATGGGCATGGGCAGGACATGTAATGAGGAGGGAAGATAACCGATGGTCATTAAGGGTTACGGACTGGATTCCAAGGGATGGGAAGCGTAGCAGGGGGCGGCAGAAAGTTAGGTGGACGGATGAAATTAAGATGTTTGCAGGGACAACATGGCCACAATTAGTACATGACCGGGGTAGTTGGAGAAGTATGGGAGAGGCCTTTGCCCTGCAGTGGGCGTAACTAGGCTGATGATGATGATGATGATGAAAGGAACTGAAAACTGATTTTTAAGGACCTAGTTTTTTATGGCGCAACGCAAAGCTCATCTTCGGGAGTGTTTACATTCACTTATTCATTTATTTCAACATACTGCAGCCTCAAAGGGCTATCACAAAAGTGGGGAAATACAATACATGGAAAAGCATAAAAGGAGCACTGAACATCAATGACTAGTAACATACAGCAGAAATTAATTGAGTGGTAAAGATCGTGCGTATCCACAATTCTATAGAACAGACAAAAAAACTATTTATACACATTGGTGTGATGGTGAAAAGTTGACATATTCAACTCATTAAAAAATCAAATTCTGGGGTTTTACATGCCAAAACCACTTTCTGATTATGAGGCACGCCGTAGTGGAGGACTCCGGAAATTTCGACCACCTGGGGATCTTTAACGTGCACCTAAATCTAAGTACACGGGTGTTTTCGCATTTCGCCTCCATCGAAATGCGGCCGCCATGGCCGGGATTCGATCCCGCGACCTTGTGCTCCGCAGCCTAACACTATTCAATTCATGGTGATATCTGGTAGTTGTGGGTCTAGCGGGTGTGATGTAATTGCTAAGTAGGGAAAATCGTGGGGAGTTAATTAGAGTATAAAGAAACTTCAAAGATTCAATATGACGACGTGAAGTGAGACTGGTGAGTTGAAGACTAAGATGGGAACTGGGTGAAAAATATCTGTCAAAGCGATGATAAATCTGGACAGATTCAATTTTGTTGATGTCAGATATTTTGTGTAGGTTCCATACGACAGAGACATACTCCAGTATTGGGCAAACCAGTGTTTTATAAGTGAGGAGTGGTGTGCTAAGTGAGGCTGAATGTAATGTGCGTAGACATCTGCGGCGGTTACTTCCGAAAGCGTGTGGATATTTAGTAAGCAGAATTTTTCAATCTGAGCAGTCTAAAAATTTAAGAGTCCCTCCTCCAGCAATGCTGAGAAGTGAGAGCAATGCCGATAGCCCACCTCGCAAATTGTGAAAGCCGCCCATCGTTCTGCTTTCACAAGTGTGAGCGTAACTGCGATTAACCACCTACATTTTGACCTTTCCAACCACTTTTGAAAATAAAAAGCTGGTGCAATAAGTTTGTGTTGTTGTGCTTTTCCCCAAGTACATGCCTACGTCATGGCTGGCTGGGCCCCGTCGTCGTTGTTTTGTCGATAGACAAGCCAAGCAAACTCTTTGAAAATGAAGGCGAAGGCAGTGCCACTTTTCTGTGCACTACAAACAAAGGCTTATCTGCACATTGTAAGTGAGGAAAACTTATAATAAAAAGTATACTGCATTTCAATACTCATAAAAAGACCAGGAACCACGTACACCAGTAGAACGTCACGTGGTGGACCTCTTATGCAGCTTCATGTTCTTGCCGTGGGGGCACCAAAGGTCTTTTTTCGTGACTTTTCGTAATTAATTAAAAATATAAATCCACGTTTAATGAGAAAAACATGGCTCATTTTAGCCAGTACGATAGGGAATTATTCCATCAAAGGGGTTATCTCGATTCATGTTCTGAGTGGTTGTCTGTCCCTTTAACATAGATTTGTTGAATACGCACGCCTGTTCATATTGCATGTCAGTAGCTCAACAAGTCGTGGCTGATCACGCATTTCTGATGTGGCACAAAAGCTGGCGCTTCACCTTGTGACAAACAGTGATGCACAGTTTTTGCTTTTCCCAGCACTTAAGCAACAGATGAGAAAAAAGATATATACTTTTGCTGAGCAGGCAAAAAGCTTTGTGTGCTGCCAGCACGAAAAGTTTACAGGATGCCAGTGTTGTGAAAGTGACTGAATCTCCACACAGCCTGGGCACACATACTTTCCACGTGCGGCCTTCTTGCAAATCTGGCACGCTGATAACTTTTCACGCCAGTAGTATTGTGCGTGTGCTCCCATGAGAAGAAGTGCAAAGACCAGGGACTTTGCAATAAAGCCGACTTTCTTCTTCACCCATGAACGTAACTTTAAATTGAGGACTGCAGTGTGCAGACTTGGCGTTTCAAACTTTCCCATGTGCCCATCAATCTTCGTTTGTGTGCATGATTTATTAGTCTACTCCATTTTTTTGGCAAGCCTTTGGTTTGTACACTTTAGTCCACTGGTGTGCATCGGTAACAATCCATGATTGCTTTCCTTTTCCAATAATTTAATTCTTACCTCGATATCAACAAATGGTTACATTTGAAGACTTGAAGACGAATAACACTAAGCATGCTTGAAAGGCATGCATTGTACCAAACATTTTAGAAAAACAAATTTTATTACCCGAAATAGGTGTCGATAAGTGCCCAATAAATTTACTCTGAAGGTAGGCACCAAAACGTTGGCCTTTTATATATAGCAGGTCTCTCTCTCTCCCATAACCAGAACATTTGCATGTGTGAGTATCACTTAATTTTAATTCATTTGTGTTCTCTACAGCAATTGTAATGCCGAGCAAGCAAACACTTCGCATTGCTCTGCACAAAGCAGTGTCATTCTTCATTTAACCTTTTCTATGTTTGTTCTTGTGTTTATAAGCACTGAAGTTTGCGATGCTCTAAATGAGGTCCAACTTTTTGCTTTCTCTCTTGCAGACCTTGTATGACCCAGTGTTCATCTCTTTCTACAATGTCTTCTATACATCTCTGCCTGTACTAGCACTGGGTGTCTTCGACCAGGTATATTGAAGCTTTTAATTGTTTTCAAAGAATAAATATGTGAATAAATTTTGTGCAGCTGTGGGCAAGGTATTTGAGTACAAATAAGGCTGTAACAAATGCCTGGGCGTTTTGCGTAAATGAAGAGTGCAGGAACAAATGTGTACACACTAGCTTTAGTTGCAGCTTCACCATGCCAGCGTACTGTTTGAAAAAGCATTCAAGTGCACACACATGTACTTGACAGCACAGCTCGCAGCTGAAATGAACAGGCGGACACGCTTTTTGCTTGTTGCAGCTTGTAATGACTGACCAAGGAATGGCTAAGGCTGTGGCGCTCACCTTTTACAAGGCACCTACTTCAGGCGCTGTATTGGTCGTAGGAAATTCGAAAGCACTAGATTCATATTAATATAATGCAACCTTCATTGTGTGGTTATGAACTTGGGAAAGCGGCTTTCAATATTATTCTGCTTGAATTTTTGTGGTATATCAATTTCATTGAGTTTAAATATGTATCTTTCGCAGTTCTAACTGCCAGCTGTCGATGCTCAATGAATATGGATAAGTGAATCAACAAGTTGCTTTTTCACATTTATGTCCGTATTGCATTACTTAATGTATAAATGTAATATATGCCTGGATGAACAAAGTAAGTTTATCGGAATTTAACTGCTATGTTTCACTGTGCAAAACTCTCTGATGGGCCTTTTTGTAATATGAAATGCGGCGAATAAAATTATTATCCATGGGGCCCAGAAAATACCGTAGGCCTCGAAATATCAAGTGTGCCAAAGTTGTGGATAGTGAACTGGCCATAACATTTGGATACAAGGAAAGGAGTGCATCGTGGAGTTGGTGGGAGAAGTCTGGAATTGTCAGATGTGCCTGAACTTGGCTAGATGACCAGCAATTGAAGAAACTGCTTGGTGTGGCCGGTGAATGCAAAGGCTTGTTTGCTAAGACTAGGGAATGATGAAAAGTTTTACAAACTTTCTCTAATTGCAAGATGGCTTGCCTTGCTCTATCTTTATTTTTTTATTTATCATTAATACGTGTATATATTTTTTTTCTCTCAGGATGTCAATGACGTAAACTCCATGCGCTATCCCAAGCTGTTCACGCCGGGCCACCTGAACCTACTCTTCAACAAGGTGGAGTTCTTGAAGAGTGTCGCACATGGAGTGATCTCCTCCTTTGTGCTTTTCTTCATCCCATATGGTGCCTTCAGCAACAGCATTGCGCCTGACGGAGTCAACTTGGATGGGCACCAGCTGCTAGGCACCACAGTTTCCACCATCCTCGTCATTGTTGTGAACGCCCAGGTAACAGCACACTCTGCACCCACTACATTTTTCTCATAACCATCCACAGGCACCTGTTTACAAAACATGCGGTCGTTGATTTGATTCCGACCTGGTTACCGTCATTTCCACATTCCAGCAGAAGCAGAAAGAAAAATTATTGCAAGTTTTGCTTGAAGGCAAAGCATTCAAAGCAATTGCCAAGTTTAGCGTTGCACTGAAAATGTTTCAGAACGCTGGTGTGACAAGGAGTGTGCCTACAGTGTTTAAGGTATTGTGCCTTGGTGGCACGCGAGATGAGATCGAGGGAAAACAGGTCAGCATCCACAGAAAGGACAACACAAATTTAGCTTTGCGTTCACCATGGCTTTATATGCACACAGCATCCCAGCAGGGACGCTAATGCATGTGCGCACTGTGCTCGTGCCAGCAGCACAAGCCAGAACGCTGCCCTGGGTTCGGCAGAGCCAATTGAGCGGAACGCGAAGGTGTGTTCACTTGACTTTATCGCGTTTTGGAGTCAAACGCAGTTTGCGTCTCTGGAGGCCTTCTAATCCTCCACGCGTGGACCACGCATGCACTGCGGACAGCAGGACAGCACGACAACGCCGACAGCGCAAATGCGGCTCAAGTGTTCGTACAATTACTGTTGCAATAGAAACATAGCTGTTTTAGGTTTACGTGCGTGTTTTAAGAAAGCCCAAGTGGTAATACATAGCTAATGCATGTTTCTGTGGTTTATGTTGTAGACCACAGTGAAGCTTTCTGACATCAAATTTCATCTACACCTATTGTTGCCCTTTTCCAGAAGCGCTAGGCCAGTGAGTGCTTAAAACTAAGCTGATTCTTGTCATGCTCATGGTCCAGAGCTTTAGGTCTTATCTACTGTACCCCCAGAGCACAGCACAACGAACTGCAGTCATGTTCTCAGTGGCCTTCCTATTGCCTCCCTCCAAATCACACGCACACGTGGCATTGACTTTGCATGCCACAGTGGCTCAGTGTGGAATTTTGCTGCCGAGAATAAGGTCGATAATTAGATTCCCAGATTTGGCAGCTACATTCCAATGCTGGTAAAATGCAGAAACACTTGTGGTACTTAGATTGTTAAAGACGGGGAATGCGGGAGATGGCAATTCAAGACGATGAGCAAAACGTGAACAAGGTGAATGCAGGAGCCAACGTTTCGACAAGTGGACTTGTCGACAAGAAGACAAGTCCACTTGTCGAAACGTTGGCTCCTGCATTCACCTTGTTCACGTTTTGCTCATCGTCTTAGATTGTTAAAGGGACGCCAAAGAGAAACACCACATGATTTTTACACTAGGGGTGGGTGAATATTCGAAGTTCCGAATACAAATCGAATGTACAGTCGACTCTCGTTACAACAGACCCTGATAATCTGCCAAAAAAATGTCTGTTTTATCCGAGTCTGTAATATCCGAAATGCCTCACTTCCGAAACTTTCGTCGCGATGTCCAACAACTTTATTGCAAAGAGTGAGTGACAAACAAAAAAGACACAGTTTTGCCCGAAAGGCGAAGCGTCAGTTGTGATAGCAAATGAAGCAAGATAAGCGCGGCAGCAGAGGCAAGCAAACGGACCTTCATGCGCTCTCTCTCACTTCAACGCAAACTAAACGTCGAAAGCACAGCGCGTGCGAAGCTACTGTGTCCACATTGCAGATCGCTCTCAAGATAAGGCAGCCGCTGGAGTAGAACCCCCTCTCTCTCTCGCCTCACCTTCGCACCCCTCCTGTGCCTCGCACGCACGAAAGAAGATGGTGTGTTTGCGCCCCTACTTCATTCCTCGCGCGCGCAATGTGGACCTGCAATCGTCAGCTGACCCTCGCAAGTCAGTTGTCAGCCCATGTCAACATGGCAAAAGTATGTTTTATGAGGCCGATTTTGAAAAAAATTGTTGCCAATTTCTTTCACACTAGCCGATAGTTCGTTGTAGCTCGGTCCGTTAAAAGTGAACTTCGTTGCTTTAATAAAAGAGGTAGAACATACTAAAGCTGAAATATGGTCCGTTTTATCCAAAAGGTCTGTTGTACGCAGGTCCGTTGTGATGAGCGTGGACTGTATTAGACTCTCTATTTGTATTCGTTTTTGAAAAATAATTATTTGGTATTTTCAAATAATCAAAACCTACCAAATACAAATATTTCACAGGAACCAGCTATTATAGCCTGGTTGCTGTTCTTCCTCTGCTAAACAAAGTATCACAAATTATCAGAATTGAAATAACGACAAAACGTTTCGAACCATTGCAGAAGCACAACGGGTAATGCAAGTTTTATTTTTGGTTTCGTAGTGGTAGTCAATATTACCTGTTATTTTTGCTTGTAGTCTGTCATTTAATGTTTTTTGGTACTCTACAGTCATGTATGAGATTTGTCTTTTAGGCTGCAACCAGACATTTTCCTTTGCACCTTTTTACATGTGTCTATGGCATACAAGTCCTTTAGCGGTTCTTTTTTTTTTTCGCCAAGCACTTATTTAGCATTCTTGGATAGCTTGTCATACAGTAGCCATTCATTCCTGGAAACCTTGTTTGCAACCATGCTATAATATGTTTAAAAGCTATTCATGCAATTTTTTCAGTGACAATTAGTGATCTTGTGCTTAAGACTGATGCCCTTTTATCTGATGTTTAGCTTTCCTTTTCGCACTTAGCAGTTCCACAATATTTCTGCTGTACATATATGCATCTGCATTTGATTATCTGAAATTCAATTCAGTATTCGATACTTACTATTCATATTCGATCCGTATTCGAAAAAGTTGATATTTGCCCTTCACTATTCTATATTGATAAAGTATGTTTTCAAAACCTCATCTTTGTTAATTTCACGGTAAGAAGGCGATTACCATATTTACTTGTGTAAGGCCCACATTCCTACTTCAAAGTGCAACAATTTGAAAGAAACGTTTCACTAAGCGTCGCGCATATGCCTGCATGCTGCTTAATTTCCCCAAGCCACTATTAGATGGCACTAGCTGTCCTGCCAACAATGGCAGTGTGATCACCATATTCCACACTCGGCACCAAATTGCAAACTTGGATGCTTACTGTTATGAAGCAGCGCGGCGGCGCTTGTCAGGTCCAGCCAGCAGGTGTGGCGGGCAGCTAGCCGTTGCGAGATGTTCGCCTTTAAAAAATTTTTACCACTTAGGCGATAAAGTGTGCGATCACGTGTATTGGCTTCACTGACATCCATGTGCGGAAAGCAGAGTTTGGACTCACGGGCAATCAGCTGCCCACTTCCGTGAACACCAACCAAGTTTGTGTATGCGTTTACTGGACGGAACGACATAAGTTTGTCATATGAGCATAAAGTGAATAAAGCTCCACACTGATTTTGTGCACTATAGCCTATACTGACAGTGGCAAGAATCAAGGTCACACATGTGCAGTATCTGCAGTTTGTGACAACCTGCAACGCACATTGGGCTGCATGATGGGTGAACACAGAGCACACCTGCAGCCTCAGGCCATCACAAGATTTAAAGTATACATTATTTTAATGGAGCACAACACTGTGTGAAAGTCTGTAAACCAATTTTCTGCTGTGTAGGCACTCTTAGAAACAATGAAATTGGTTTTACCGTCTCGATTTGCTTTTTCGAGCTGCCCGATTATTCACATTTTCGCGGCATTGTCTGCGACCGAAAAATCGGTCAGTGACTGTAGATGTCGTTGTGTTATATCGCATAGTAGTCCGAGTGCAGTTCTAGGCTTCCTTGAGTAGCTACTATAAGCCTGCCTCGTGTAAGTAAAAACTAGTAATGCTCAGAACAATAAAAGCTCAGAAAAAATAAAATGTATGCCAAACTTACAACTTTCAAATTTCGTGCCAAAACTACAACGCAGTACATTGGTGTAATATCACAGATTTCAAAGTATTTTCTCATTTTTTTTTACCATTGTGCCGCAGTGAAAATGATAGAAACTTGCCAAGTTCTCCCTTTGCCCCATTAGTATAGAATGCAGTCCATCTTCACTGATAAATTAATTAGGCTCGAATAGATGCGGTCAAAATCTATGATGGCCACGGCGAGCTGGCACGTGAACTTCAAGGTGGTGTTGCCACCCATCTTTCGTGTTTGTCTTTTCTGGTTTACAAAGCCTCCTCTCTCATGGCAAAAGTTATGATATTGCACAAGTGTAAGTTGCTAATAGAGCTAGACCCATTTTTTTTTCTTTAGTCTTCCTTTAGAGTAGCCCACATGGTCAAAATTAATGCACTGCCCCTTACAATGGTGTCCCCCTCACAGGCTCAGGTGTTGCTTTGGCACATTTGGAATAATTTGAATTTGATTTGATTCAACATTTACTTCAGTGCCTCCATGATGCATGTAGTACCACATCTGAAACAAACTACCAACATAACTGCTTCGCGTGATAGTCCTATTGTTGGCACAGCCAGCCACCTGGGTATTTTGGCTCGTGCTTCGAACACATTGCTGCCAGAGAGCAGAGTTCTCTTTTGTTCTTATTTTTTCTGTTATTTCGTGGTATGGGATTTTCATCAGATTTTAAATAATTTTTCCTCGGTTCCTAATAGCTTTCCACAGGATGCCCTCACTGTAACCACTTGCAGTAAGGTGAATAAGCTCTCCACAGCTTTTCACCTGAACCTCCTTACTGACAAATTTCACAGTGCACCTGGCACGATAGAAAGCCAATGCACCAAGTGGTGCAAGCTTTGCACTACAAAATGATGCCACCCCTGCAGGTTTATCCTCAGGCTTAAGAGGTCTTCCTTTTTTTTTTCTTTATGCACTTTTAGGACATGTTCTTAACGCCTTCCAAACTGTGCTGCACTTTAGTTTTTTTAGCATTAGGCAAGCAGGCATGAAACCAGCTAGTAGCAGCATTTTTGTTGCCCTAACTGGGCTATTAAGACAGTGTCAATGCTGCATTTAGTGTTCATCCTGTCATTCTTTGCCAACTATCGATTATGTTACAGGCTCTTGTTTATGATTTGATTTCAGGCATCACAAGGTCGTGCAAATCCTTAAGTACAAGTAATTATCTTTTGTGTTTTGTTTCATAAAATGACACTGAATCTTGATATGACATTTGAAAAGCAGACGTGACATTGAATGTGGCAGTTGGCTGCTGGCCATAAGTTAGGCGAGGATTCTGGTTCACAAGTATTAAATGTGTTTCAAGAGTCAGTGGGAATTCGAGTTTCCTGCACAACAAAAAAGCACCCTGTCATCTCTGCATGTCCATTTGACTTGCTTCAAGGTCACATTGAAATATTTTGGGTGTAGATGCATGTACCTCAATAAATATTTAGTAGGAAGTCAAGTGCAGCTGAAAAAGATTAACTGTCCTCACCTGTCTTTTTCTATGCAGATTGCTCTGGACACGTCGTACTGGACTGTATTCAACCACATTGTCATCTGGGGGTCTGTGGCATTCTACCTGGCTATGACATTGCTCATCAACTCCGACTTTGTGGGTAACCAGTTCCTCGGCTCTCTGCGCATGACACTTGGCTCGGCACAGTTCTGGTTTGTGGCATTCCTCACGGTTGCCGTACTGCTGCTGCCTGTGATCGCATTCCGCTTCTTCTACACGGACGTCTTCCCCACGCTCTCGGACCGCGTGCGGCTCAAGCAGCGGCGGGCGCGCCGACTGCGTCGCGAAGGTGCACCAGAGAGCGGACTGGGCCGTGCCACAAGTGTGCGGCAGGGAAGCCGGCGTCGTTCAGTGCGTTCGGGCTACGCCTTCGCGCACCAGGAAGGCTTTGGCAGACTCATCATGAGTGGCAAGATAATGCGGCGTGCGCGCTCTGGTGGCAACTGGAGCAACTCTCTCCACGTCCCTCCCACATTGCCCAACCAGCCAGACGACACAAGGTCCCCACCGTTGGCATGAGGAGTGACTGATGTGGTGTGGTTTTCCCCCCTTGCATTTGTGCTTTGCAAGAACAGTGGAGTGCACCGGCAAGCACTTCTCGTGCCATCGCATTGACACGGTGTCGACATGGTGCAACCTGATCTGTCCTTGCACATCAGTGCATATGTGCTGGTCAGGGCCTTAATACGATTGCCCCAGGAAGCGCACCCCCCCCCCCCCCCCGTGTGTGGTGCTTCTTGGCAGTGCGTGGCACAGGTGCTGCAGTTGTACAGCCGTGATTGCGATGGCTTCGCTGCCGTTGTGACTGTGATGAAATTACCGCAGCATGCACTCTGCTAGCTCGTGGTGGTGGTGGTGCCGTCTTTGGTACATGTGGACAGTGTTGGCCCACTCCGCATCCAAATATTGTGCAAATGCATACCAGTACCGCTTTAGCGCAAGTGACGAGTCTTCTTGCTTTGTCACTGTTGTTTCCACTGCTGCAATGTAAGAAAAACCTACCTCCCTGCCTGTTATATGCCTATCGCTGTTAAGTCTTAACTCACTGTAACCAGCAAGACAGCTTGAATTTGTCATGTAATGCACCAGGCCACTACAAGGTGAAGCGGTAAGCTACATTTGACAGAAGTGCTTTTGTTTCCTTTTTGTGCCTATAGAGCTTGTTGCGTACTGTTGCAATGCTTGCAGAAAATCAAATACTCGCGAGTGTTTTGAAAATGGAAATATTGATTTGAAGTTCAGTGCTTACATTTTGCCACTGCAGAGGTTGATCAAATGTTTTTGTTTCTTGCTCTACTTTGTACCCCTTTTTCTTTTTTTCTTGACATGTTGGCTCTCCGTTTTCAGGCATTATTTTGTACAGGTTCAGATGGCAATATCAAGAGGATATTTTTGAAGAGAGCATACTTGCCAGCATTTTTATAAGGGAACTTGGGGTTTAATGGGGGTTATCATGCAGACTACTGCTAGTAATGTGCACTGATGTGTGACGCTTTACTGCCACAATGCTTTGATGATTTTTACTCTGTGCATTTTTGCACTTGGCAATGACTGTCTTTTTTTTTCTTTTCTATGCATCATTGAAAAAGGTGGGAAGAAAAGCTTACCATGTTATTTATTTCTTTGTTATACATTATACCATGTGGATTTCTTTTTTTAAGCTGTTATATGCAGGTTGTTTTTTCTTATTTCCTGTCCCAATGATTTTACACTTGCTTATCAGTCACTGTAACAACCAGATTGTGTGCATGCGTCTGAAAAGTTCTGTTCTGTGCTGTAATGTCCCGAGTGATACTGTTAATTATTCCAGCAGCCAGGTTGCAGGTGCAAGCCTTCTGAAGGTACCTCATGTGATGAATGGTGATGACTGTGCTTGAAGGATCAAAGAATTTGCCTAATCGTGAATGTCAAGAGCTGCATCCATTATTTCGTATGAAAGAGTGTAAAGAAAGTGAACTCATTATCATATTAAAACCTGATAAGGAACTATTTCTTGTTTCCAAGATTACCAGTTAAGTATGTCTTCTCAGTGTATCACCAATTACTCATGGTGACAAGTGACGTGTGAATGAGGAAGACACGACTCAGAGTCGTGACATACATCATTTACATTCATTTGCCAGTGTTGCCATGCCACTATACCCGTGATGTCACACCAACTTGCAAGTCTAGGCTGATCAGGTGGTTGGTGCTGTCGAGATGTGTTGATAGTGCAAATTTTGTTCCCATTTTCTTCTTGTAACAACAACATTGTGTAATCAACATGAGCATTAGAAAATGTGTGTGGAGTGTTTGTGAGGCTGACTGCGCCTACTTGGGCAACTGACTTTGAATGGCTAACTTTGAATGAGTGCTGGTGAAAAGAGCTTTGTATGGCTTGTGTTGTATACAGAAAAGCGAGGCTTCCAGTGTGACCGCTGCTGGAAATTGTTTTTTCTTCATCTTCCTTTTTCAATGCAGCCTTTTGTAAAATGGCTTGGCACGTCCTTGTAGAGCTGCTGGCACAGGTAGCTGATGCAAAGCAGCCCAGTGAAACTGCATCGTACCTGCCAACAAACACTTCTGGTGTGAAACATAATCATTAGGAGGACAATAGACATCAGTAATAGTGACGATGATGATAATTATACGTGAAGAAAGACATTACAAATCCGCAGTAATTTTTGTATTCTGTCCCAAGCGACTCCTTTTAGAATATAAGTCGGGGGAAACCAGCAATGCATTTACTGGTGGTCTCTTTAAAGGCTAGAGGGAAACACCACAATTTTTATTAACTCTACTTTGGAAAAATTTAAAGAATATTGATGTTGCAAAGAACATTGTTAGCAAAGTACAAAAGTGTGATGCCAATGTGTGTTCCACAGATTACATTGAAAGTAGGGAAATATTGCAAATCAAAGAGTGCAAGTGGAGCGATGAAATTGTTTAAAGAAGAAACAGATGAAATAAAAGGGCACATTGTTATGGCTGCACAGACAGTGGATACTAGAGTGCATTTACTCAGTTTGAAGGTCTACTAGTGTCTCAAATTAGGGCTGCAAATGGGACTGTCCATTTACGTAAGTGCACACAGTGAGTCAGCAGAGAGCAGCATGTGCTATCACATCACAGCCTTACTTCTACATGCTGGTTTTGTGCAGTATAGCACCTAAGAGACATTTGATGAAGCAATTGACAGATTACAAAATGAGGGTCACATTTTGTCATTGGGCCTTCCTCATGCACTGGTCACGCAGATTGCCTGATCTACCCGAATGGATAACCTGGAAGTTGTGCGTCTCTACCACTAGGCTTGAACACTTTGTAACTACCAAGCTAGTTTACACACTGAAAAATTTGAAAACATGAGCACGATAAAACTGGAAGATGCACAGTGCACAGCTTGTGCTTTTCGCATGCCTATGTCGTTGACAAACACCAAAAATAACTGTGACCCGCCGATTCGAACTTCCCAGAGGCTTGAAAACACACAGTAGTTTGTTGGCAAGATCCGGAGACTGCCGAATGCAGCCTCCAAATCATGCAAACATGGCAGTGAACTCTTTGCAAATGTTGCAGTCAACTTTCTTGAACAGTGAAAAATTCTACCTGTGGCAGCAACAGCGAGGAAATTCAGCCAAAATTTTGATGCAGCACTGGCTGCTTTTGATATGCAGAGGATGCATGCATTGTCCCAATGCACTTATGACGTATTCTCATACATTCCTCCAGTTTGAGAAAGTGGAACACAATGCTGTATTCATCTGAAGTAGTCGCTGTGATTCAATAATACCCCTTGGCGATTCTTGCATAAACATTTTGTCACTAAAACACTTTAACTACCAAGCTTTCTCAGCATCTACTCTACTCCAAGGCAGTGGGCTGGGAACACATTTTTCAAGCAACTCATCGCTAAAATTGCCAAGGAGCACTATTGAAATGCAATGTCTACTTCAGACATTGGGCCTAGTGTCCTACACTTTGTCAAATCATGGAAGTGCTTAGAATCACGGCTCATCTAGGGATACAGGGATGCTGTTTCAAGGGTGCTGACAAAATTGCATGCCTGACTTTTATCACAATATAGCTATTAGCACTAAGCAATGACATACTCAAACATAGCGTACTGCAACTGACTGTCATCCAAGAATGGGGCGTGCTGCCTTGAAGGAATTTTCGCTGTGCTGAGATACTGTCTTGGAAGTTTTGCAAACCATCCATACACACCTTCCTAAGCATGCCAAAATGTGCTCTTGGCACTTTTACATGACGGGTTGGTTTGTTAGCTTTTTTTTTTTTTTGTCTACTTGTTCAATATAGTGCAGAAATGTGGTTATGCCAGGACCCGAGGGTCAATTCTGACTTTATGAGCAGTAGTAGCAGAAATTCTACTTGTCGAGCAATAATAAGAAAGCATGTTTTATCCATTCTGTTTGCTTCAGTTAATTTCAGGACGCCTCTAATGAATGATGACCACATGCTTGGTGCCCCTCGAGCATTCTATGCTGTGCCCTGTTTTGTTACATGCCATTGTCATCTTTGGTAGTGTTGGTGTTGCATTAAGAAACCAGCAATGATTGCAAGCTCTTCTGAAAAGTTTTGAAAATTTTGCTTACCTCACCCTAGGTCACACTGCCCCATGGCTTCAAGATGAATCCAACATTTTTTTAGTGCAGCAAGTTTGATAGTGCGTGATGAAATAGTCTAATCTTAATTATCAAACGAAGTCACATCTAAGATGAAACTACCGTCACTGCATGCAGATATATGTAGGTGAGAAACGTTTTAGACTTCCTTCGTTATATCGATATACGTTTTGTCAAGGTTAGACTAAATGCCTTGTGTTGAATGCAGACCGTGCATTAAAGAAGTACAGACACTTTTTTTTTTTCCATTTTGCTCTGAAACATTTACAAGTTTGCTCATTCACAAGCAATATTTAATAGTACTTGCAACATTCATGCACATCACGTCGTAAGTTCAGGTCATATGCTTTCAATGCGAATAATGCAATATTCTGTTATTGCCTTTTGTGTCTATGTTCAAAAAGAATTGTTATGGACAGGATGTATGTATGGATTGTCCAAAAGACTTGCATGGTTTGCAAAGTCTGTAAATGCGGTCTCTCAGAATTGAATATGGGATGTGGACAAGTTTTATAACATTTCATAGTGCCAACAGGTACCACTGTTATTTTTATATGATGTTGGAAGCGGCACTAGAGTCTATATACAGTACAATAGTTTGGGGGCACTTGATCCCGTTCATTGCAGGCCAAGAGATGTGGATTTGGGCATTAAAAGTTGTCTGTACTTCTTTAACAAGAAACGCACACAGCTCTAATCTGGTCTCTTCCATTGTGGTTGCCCGTTTAGTGGTTGTCATGGCCCTGACTGATCCAGTGCTATCCGCAGTGACAATATAGCCAGGATCATAAACACTGCTGTCATAACTTGTTCAAAATTTGCATTTTATGCATCCTGTTGCATAGCACATAAGACCCAACAAGGGCACCTTTTAATGTTGGATGGTGCACCTTGTTGCATTCAGCCCTGGGATATTAGTCTATTTTTCTTCGAGTAATTTTTCAAATTGCCATTTGCATGCAGCTAGCTAGCAAGGCCCTCGTTTTGTCGGCGATTAGCGAGCAACTTCCCGAGGAGAATGTCTACTTTTTGTATGTATAACTCTAAGACGAAAGGCCAGACAAAAATGCAGCATTTTTACAAAGCGCCAGGAAGGCACATTTTTGGTCTCGGGTGGTAAGAACATTGCAAAAGACATGCAATTGAAGTCCAGACGGATGCCTACATTTGCTGCCTAAATGAGGTTTGCATGGCTTAACTGACCATATCATGCAAGCAGTTCTTGTATGAGCAGTGGAAGCATTGTTTGCAAATAACCTATCCTCTCCATCCAACCTGTGCTTCTGAAAGGCTACTGCTTTCAGAGGACGTTGTAGTTTGGTCAACTGTATGACAGGAGGAGGGGTATAGTGGACTCAAGGCCACATATCAGACAGTAGATGCAGGCCCCTCTACAGAGTGAATGCAGTACAATAGTACCAGATTTTAGAACCTCAGCCTGGGCATTCTCTAAAACAAATAACAGTCAGCTGGTTTGTTAAGCATGTTAGCAAAGTCTGCATTGTCAAGGATTGTCCAAAAATAGTGGTCCTCTGAAATATAGACAAGTTGGGTAAAAGAGTACAGAAACTGGAAGAAGGCAGAGTTTTAACTAGTATGCATATGTTTTAGCATTACTGTCAACTGAAAATCAGGAGACAGAACCTTGCAGGACATCGAGATTAAAAGAGAGCTGTTAAAGGTCAGAATTAACATAGTTGTCCTGGTATCCTGATAAAACATGTGCATACCAGGTAAGACTAATCTATGCTGCAGCTTGCTTAAACATTACTACAAGCAGGGTTGATGAATATGCAGACACCTTTTCCTTCTGCTTTCAATGGGCAACTCAAGCATCAACCCTTGTCTCCAGAAGTGCAGTGCCGGGCAGTGCAGTTTATATTCGTTATCTATGTGCCGTGTTGATGGCTAAGCTTTGCAATATATTACCAGGAGTGAATTTTCTTCTTCACCACTAACAGTTCCATCCTGTGTACTGTCTTGCAACAATGGAGTGCCTTAGTGAGTGCTGCTAGTGGGAAATGTTCATTGTACCAAGGCTTGCGCTTGTGTGACCACATTGCCCGGTGCAGACTACTGAGAAGTGGCATGTCAAGTGAAACCTGTATCTGTGCTGATGGCTTTGTTGGGCTTGTGCACAACACATCATGGTATTTCTGCAAGTAAACAACACAAGGAAAAGCAAGTTTCTGTATTGTTCTTTTCTTTGCGTCGGCCACGAACACTTCAGTGTGCAGGACTTCTTAGACATTTGGCATAGAAAAATACTCCACTTTTCTCATAAGAATAACAAAAGATGTAATCAGTAATGTGTGCTGCTGCAGTTCCCATCAGTAGCTGAAAGTTTGTCGAAGTCTTCCACGTTGACTCGTGGCTTCGTGAAACCGGTTTTTATCTTCAAACCCTGAAAAGGACGCACCATGGCAGCAACTTCAAAACAAAAAAAAGTAATAATAATAATAATAATAATATAATATTTGGGGTTTTACGTGCCAAAACCACTTTCTGATTATGAGGCACGCCGTAGTGGAGGACTCCGGAAATTTTGACCACCTGGGGTTCTTTAACGTGCACCTAAATCTAAGCACACGGGTGTTTTCGCATTTCGCCCCATCGAAAAAAAAAAAAAAAAAAAAGTCAGCAGTAACCCAATAATAATAAGTCCGCGTAACCCTGATACATCTCTCAAATGATTATAAGCATTTTAATCCTGCTAAAAGATTTGCTAAATAATGCTTGTTTACAAAGGCACGCTACGCTATTGCATGCTGCCCATTATACATTACATGCTCCTGAATAACAGCGACACTTAATGAGCGAGATCAAGGGTTCTGAAGGGCTTGATTATTTTTTTAGTCACACCCATATCAAATGACAGAAAGTATTGGAGAGATAGCACCACAGTAGCTTAACTGACCAAGCACTACACGCATAATGTGGCTCTGGTCCCCACTTGTGACAAGTTATCTTTCGTTCGCTTTAAATTACCTTTGCCCGATTCTCTTTCATTTCAATTAAACACAACAATTAAATTCTATGTTTTCTGTGGCTTTATATTCTGTCGTTTGATATGATCACAACATTAAAATAACTTGCAGGCACATTCCTGCGGAAAGTGAAAGCAGCAAGATTAAAAACAGGCCGTGTTTAAGAAATAGTCAACCTTGCTGGAGTTTTAAAAAAAATTGACTGCATCATGATGTCATGAATTTTAACAGCAACAGTCACTAGTTGATGGGCAGCATTGATGGGAGAATGCAGTACGGTTGACTTCCGTTAACTATATCGACGATACCAACTAGACTGATCGAATTAAACAAGATGCAGAAAAAACGCTGGAATATGCTTATTCATTTGGCAGTATTTTCCTGTTTCTGACACGCCCCCGAGTCGAACATGTGCCCCCTTTCAACGTGCCCATAGTAGTAAACTAAAGTAGAAATAACGTCAAAACTTCTAAACAAAGTAGAAATCTAACGCACACACAATTTCTTGGCAAGAAAAATGGGTGAGGCGTGTTGCATAATGGTGCCCGGTTTCCTAAAGTCAGCTTTGCGGCAATACATAAGTGCTAATCATGTGAACGCCGTGAAGGTGGTTTTGGTATCGTGTCCGATTGCATCGCGCAAGCAATTTTCAGCCCAATGTTACATGAAAAAAAAAAAATGCGCGTGTTAGAATTATGTAAATACTGTAATCAGACTCTGTGAAATACGGTTATTGCTTGAAAATCTTCCTAGGACAGGATGAAAATGGGCGTTTTCGACGGGAGATGACTTGTGTCCAACGCATTCGCTGTCCCCTAACTCCGCCGAGCCAGACGCTACCACTAAAGAGGTCAATATTGTCACAATACAGGTCAGGCACGTGCGCACTGACTAATCAAGTTCAAATTATCTGGCAAAAGCCAATTTTAGGATCAAAATAAGAAAAGTTTGGGCCCATAGTAATGCATGGGCGCCAGCCAAGACCTTCAGCCAAGATCGAACGAACTGAAAAAAATCTAGTTAACCCAAATCGAATTGAATGAAGTGAAATGAAGTCAATTGGAAGTCTGCTGTATCAAACTTTGCGGGATTCTCACCAACACGCCAGGCTTCAAAAATATATTACGGCTGTGTGCACTAGGTGCAGCGCACATTCATTAATGTTCCCTAAAAAACGGTACAGGGAACCTTTAAAAGGTTCTTTTTTTTTTTTTTTATCCCCCACTTGGCAGTTTATTGTAGCCAGCAAAGCCCCTCAATTTACCAGCAGCATTGCTGCTCAGCTTATCACAGTTCAAGACAATAAGCTACTACTAATGTATAAGACCATCAGCTCAGTCAACGTTTACGAATTTCAGTTTAGGTTTTTTTTAGTTGCTCTTAGTCATTCTCAAATCTGGCTAGTGATGTGACAAAGCGACCACAAGACTCTTAGCACAGCAGCTCTTCTTCACTGATGTTCCAAGCAGAGAATTCCCCTCTCACAGGTGGGAGAATATTGAGCCGAAATTTTACCAAGAGGGAATTTTCAGAAATTGTAGCAACAAAGAGGGAAATCACCTCTAGTTAGGACAACTAGAAATTGCAGTCTATTTCTGCTCTTTATAGCCTTAAATGGAAGATAAAAAAACCCTGTTGGCACTGTCAGCAAATTAACGAGCCCCTAACTGTATATTTGCCTACGGGACCCAGTAAAGAACACGTGGGAAATGTAAATGTAAGCTGCTGTTGTAACTTGCCACACGTGGTAAAAAATACAAGTAGCACAAACAGCAGCTGCAGTGTGCTCTACTGGTACACTGTGACACCAAACCACTGATGATGAATTCTTACTACCAATGGTTTGTGTGGGTAACACAACAGTGGCTCAATACTATTGTTAGATTAACCAGGCAAGTGCTGATGCTAACCGCCTTATTTAAAAAGATGGGCAACAGAATGCAACTATGGTGCTAGACCTGCCTGCTAACAAAACATAAGTGCAACAAAATATCCAAAGCACCAGACGCTCTTGTGCAGATATGCAGAGTGTGGTGCTGAATGTAAAAGCTTAAACTAGTGGCAAAAAAAAAAAATTGTGCAGAGGTATTTTCAGGTGCCTGCAGGGAAAGAGAAATTGGAAATTTTTGGAATTGTAAATGTCCCTAAGAAACACGTAAGCTGTGAGAGACGCAACATAGTGAGGGCACACCAGATTAAATTTGCCCACATGAGTTTTTTTTTTTTTTTTTATGTAGACGAAAATTAAGTGCACCAATGCTTTTGCATTCTGCCCCCACTGTAACACAGACACCGTGGCCAGGAATGAAATCAGCAACCTCAAGATCAGCAGCAGTGTTGCCAATTCAGCAGTTTAGTCAGCAGAATGTTTCCTAGTTAATGAATACAAGGTACTGCTTTCAAGATCTCAACCACCACTACTTTCACTTTGGACGACGGAGCAGGACTGGTGGCCACAACTTACAAAACCAGACATTTTTTCATCCCATCTTCACCTACATAGGCACAGTTATATTTCACTGCCGTCCCCACTTTTAAAACATCTTCACCCTCAGTGGCAGTGTCAAGGAGCAGTTAAAAAAGAAGAAAAAAAGGCACCTTTGTTTTCGAACAAAGTGAAAGAAATTAATTTTATAATTTGAATCACTATGATGCTATTGCAGGCATGTGCAGAGACTTCCAGTGAAATGGTGCAAGGCATTTAAGAGCCAAAAATTTTCCAGTAGCACACCAATGCTACTGCATGATTTTGCCAACATACTTTCCAATTAAACGCTCGCACCCCCCACTACCAAGGGTGAGAAATTGCTGAAAGCTGCGCAAATAATTTTCTTCCTATTCTTTATCAAATATTATATCTTTTCAATATGACCACCCTATTCATAGTCCTAGTACACTCGAAAACTACTAATACTACTGTAAATGCCCTGTTGGTAACCTCATAGCCTATATAAGAACACCAAACTCTTGCAAAGTACATTACAGCAACAGTGGCAAGAAGAATGACACTTCTCCATAAAGACTGCACTTTTGAAATAAACGTGCTTGCGTCAAGCCAGGTGCGCTTACCTTTCCAACCACTTCTGTGGGCAAGCTCTTGGTGATCTCATACAAGCGTTGCTTAATGTCTGCTTTCATTCGCTCCAAGGTCTCCCTGCAGCAGGAAAGAGGAAAGTGTTTTGCACTGGCTTAAACACTAGACACTCTGCAAGATAGTAGATGGACCAGGCAAATGCTTTGGGTACTTCCCAAAGCTAGGTTGTTTATTTAGCAACACATTACCTACTTAATTGTTGCAGCCGATGTCAAGTATTCTGTGGTGATTAAAAATAAGATACTTCGTTAACTGTCTGATCAATACTCAGCACATACACCATGAACGTGTAGTTGGAAGCCAATGAAGGCCCAAGGGCTCTATTCAGAAGAAATCTTGTGAATGGCGCCAGTTTCACAATATGCATCCTTCAAGGGACACTAAAGGCAAATATTAAGTCAAACTAAAGTGATGGATTAATGCTCGAGAATGTCTAAGGCGTCAGTATTATCATGAACAGAGCTTTAGTAATCGAGAAATTGAGGTAAATGCCGGGCACAATTAGAGACTCCCTCGGGACATTCAAGTACTAGCCCAGTGACGAAACCACTCCTCATTATAATCCTGTTGCTAGTACTCACCCAGTCGTAATAAAAAGATTATTGAATTATGAGACAAAATAAAATGCTGCTTGTCCAGTTCTATTTGATTCTTAGATAAAAAGAACTCACTGACATTACCCTTGACAACAATGCAGGCGGCTGAAAGGTTTTATTTTCTCCACTCTGCGTCGCCTGCACTTTCGCGCTTCAGTAGCTTTGTTATCTCATAGTGCTGCGCTGGTTTTGCTGGCTCGTGAAACTCGCACAAATTGCAAGTGGTAGAGAATGCGACATCCATGTGATGCCGCATAATTCCTGAACGGTTTATGTCACTTGACCAAGAGCAGCCGCAGTGGCAAATCCCAATGCTCTGTCTTAGCTCGGTTTCCCCATGGCCGGGCGTTTGCGTTTTGCACAGAAAACTGCAGCGCCATCTGTCGGGCGCCTTTTACTCACTGATGGCAGTAAAGGGCTGTGATGGCGCGTGTAATGTTATCACTCTCACTCGGAGGCAGGCGATTTGAATTGCGCCAAATGCGTGTGGACCTTTCAGACGCAATTTCCCCGTGGACTAAGTCTTTTATTTAGCAAAAAACAAGTGCTGGGAGTCCAAGTCGGCTTAGTATTTGCCTGTAGTGCCACAACATACACTGATGGCTTGCAAACATTCATATAACATTTATGGTGACGATTTATGGAGTTTATGGAGTTTCTTTGGCCAAAAAGGGCAATGATACAACATTGACAGCTGAAAACTTGGTAGGAAAATGATGCACAGTACATTAAATGGAATCACGCCATATTCTGAATACACATGTCCCGTACCATAGCTGGTCTCCAAATTACTACAAAACAGATTCCTATAAAACAGAAATAGCCGCCACAGAGAGCCACACACTTGTGCCATCATTTTACGCAGATGCAATTACCACTCTTGAATTCCTTACGCTGGCCTAGGAACCATGGTTTGACTTGGGCGATGAGCACGTCATCGTTAGGGAATTGCCTGCTTTCAAAAATAACTTCATAGATGGAAAGAGGTGAAAATCTGAAGGCGCAAGATCAGTGAGTACAAGGGATGACGAAGAATTTATTATTCACGGGAGCATGCTAGGGGTGTGCAAATAGTGATCGTTGAGATCGAATTGAATATGAGTTGAATAGTTTTCGAATAACGAACAGCCATTATGACAATTACATATAACACGATGGTCACATCCCAGTATTCTTAAATTTAGCAAGTTTCTGTCATTACGTAGTACGTTACGAAGCATTGTTTCAAATAGTGACTGTTGAGAGCGAATTGAATATGAATTGAATAGTGCCAGAAGCAAATCAAATACAGAATACTTTTTGAATAATGACAATTATTATAAAACAATGCTCACATCCCAGTATTGTTAAACCAAGTTTCTGTCGTTACGTAGTACATTATGAAGCATTGTTTATTAAAAGCAGAAATGGAGCATTACAGTCAAACATGTTCCTTCATATGCACAGGGCTTTTCAGAGTGCAAATAATCGTGCTGCAGCCTGTAAAGTATGGCTACTTCAGTGACACAGTGAAAACTTACGGTACTTTTTCTCCAATATTATGTTCAATTGGGAGCAGTTGATGTTTTGAAATATTCTGAATGTATTTGAAAAATATTTGCATTTACGAATAGTGATGATTCGATTTGAAGATTGAATTGAATAAGACACTATTCAATTAGTTATTTGAAAGTTTCAAATATTCACACACCCCTAGAGTGTGCTTCCATTTCCACAGCATGTGAGTTATGAGCAGGAGCGTTGTCTTGCAAGAGCAGGACGCCTTTATTTGATAGCACGTCATGGCTGCCTGTTTTCGTGGCTTCCCCCAACTTTGTCAGTAGGTTAGCACAGTAGGTCTCCATCAAGGTGACACCTTTCGACAAATCTGCCACTTCTTGCTAGTTCCAAAATACTGTCAGTGTCACCTTCCTAGGTGAGGGCTGCACACGTGCCTTTCAGGGGGGCAGCAAGTCGCAGTGCTTCTATTGTTTACATTGATATTTAGTTTCTGGGTCACTATGATGAACCTGCGTTTTATCCAGTGTGATCAATCATACAAAAAGAAGTCAACTTGGTTTTTAAGGCATGTGGCCAAAAGTTCAGGGCTACAAGTCGCACGGTCCTCCTTGTTGAAGTCAAGCAAGGAAACCAACGTGCTGACACCTAGTAAAGCAATGAAGGGGGCTAGTTGGTGAACGTTCATGGTTATATTGCGCTCAGTTTTACAAACACGATACTAAGGAAGGACAGGACGTGGACGGACGAAGCGCAAACTACCAACTGTTTGATATTGTTAAAGAACGCGCTTATATACAAGGAGATATGGTGCGGGGGGGGGGGGGGGGGCTACATATAAAAAGATATGACAAGGTGACGACATGTGATTATAGTTTGGGTCAGGCATACATCCTTCACATGCACCCGTTCGCCCTGGCGAACTCGACCTCAGCTTTGATAAGCGCGATGGACGGAGTGCTTACGCACGTCTCTTTTTCTTTAGCTATCGCAAGCGCCTCCCATATTTCTCGCTCCGTTTTTGTTTTTGATGTTCCGATGACTGTGGTGCTTTCTATTAGCGGAGAGCATTTGCACTGTTTGCAATGTGCGGCCAAGTTGCTAGGTGCTGTCAGAAGCTGGCACGTGTATTTGTGCTCCCGTAACCTATCGTTTAGACAACGTCCAGTTTGCCCAATGTATACTTTCCCGCAGTCTAGTGGGATTTGGTAAACAACTGAAGTAGCGCATTCCACGTACTTTTTTGCGTGCTTAGTCTGACAGACCGTACCACTAGGGTTGGCCTCTTTGGATCCTGCGTTCACCTTCTTGCACATGCCTTTTAGTTTTTGCGGGGCGGAGAACAGAACTTGAACGTCATGGCGTTGGGCTGTCTTTTTGTCATCGATCTGCAAGTAAGCCGCTTGAGAAACAGTGGGTACCCGAACAGCATGGTGGTGCAAATCTGTGAAAACTTGTTGCCCGAAATCAGAGCCAACAGGAAAAGGCAGAAAACACAGAAAAAAAAAAATTGAAAAAACGCGTGGTGTTGCCTTACATCCATGGCTTGTCACATCGGATAAAAAAGACAGCCCAACGCCATGACGTTCAAGTTCTGTTCTCCGCCCCGCAAAAACTAAAAGGCATGTGCAAGAAGGTGAACGCAGGATCCAAAGAGGCCAACCCTAGTGGTACGGTCTGTCAGACTAAGCACGCAAAAAAGTACGTGGAATGCGCTACTTCAGTTGTTTACCAAATCCCACTAGACTGCGGGAAAGTATACATTGGGCAAACTGGACGTTGTCTAAACGATAGGTTACGGGAGCACAAATACACGTGCCAGCTTCTGACAGCACCTAGCAACTTGGCCGCACATTGCAAACAGTGCAAATGCTCTCCGCTAATAGAAAGCACCACAGTCATCGGAACATCAAAAACAAAAACGGAGCGAGAAATATGGGAGGCGCTTGCGATAGCTAAAGAAAAAGAGACGTGCGTAAGCACTCCGTCCATCGCGCTTATCAAAGCTGAGGTCGAGTTCGCCAGGGCGAACGGGTGCATGTGAAGGATGTATGCCTGACCCAAACTATAATCACATGTCGTCACCTTGTCATATCTTTTTATATGTAGCCCCCCCCCCCCCCCCGCACCATATCTCCTTGTATATAAGCGCGTTCTTTAACAATATCAAACAGTTGGTAGTTTGCGCTTCGTCCGTCCACGTCCTGTCCTTCCTTAGTATCGTGTTTGTAAAACTGAGCGCAATATAACCATGAAAGTGCTGACACCTCTTTCATGAGCAGATGTTGCTGAATTATATTTTCTGCGGACCCTACACTGATCTTGATATTTTCAACTAGGTAGTTCTTGAATTGTTAGGAAGCAATCTTCCAAATGACAGCCTCAACTTTTCTGACAGTGTCCCAATCGATGGCTGAATGAAGTCGACCGGAGTAAATGCCATTTCGACCAAATTCTGCCAACATTTAAACTATTGATGCCACTACTTGATGCAATCACATGACAGGGCATCTGTCCCATACACTGTCGTTATTTCTTGAATAAATTGCTGCAGTCTGTTGCCTTTGAGAAAGAGAAAGTTATTAACTGCCTTGTACTCCACGGGCTCCATTATCTCACATTCCTCAGTATTCACAGCATTAAAAAAAGAAAAGCTATTAGGAAAAAGCTGAGTTTTTATCTGGCCTAACAAGATGCATGCCTAGCACTGTGTGAAATTTCTTTTATGCATGCCTAAGTGAAGTAGATCAAGGAAAACCTTTATTGAACAACCCTCGTAATGCATGAAAAATTTCCTGCAATGATGCTGATTGTTGGACTTGATACCACAACATAGAAGACATTTCAGTATGTACTAAGATGAGTGCACGGAAGACACACCGTAGCATTTCTGTATCTTTCTCTGTCATTGTCTTATATGCTGCCAAGGCTTTAGGAAATATTTCAATTCAGCAATCATTACACACCTAAACTAGGTAAATTGAAAGTGACCACGCAAAGTAAGCTGTCTCAATCTAGCAGAGTGATGCCTAAATCTGGCAGACTAGGCTGCCCAGGAAACAAGCTTTTGTTAAGGAGGAAAAAAAGATGTAGTCAGCTATTGCAGTAATTCCTGAAAATAAAATTTCTATATTGCAAGAAATGCGGCTGTGACCCATATTCAATTACTGCAACTCACCAGAGCTTTAAATTAGGGGCGCAAGTGGCTTGCATGTATGGCAGCGCATACGTGCTGTACCCAAGAAGTCTTGTTACTCCGGCCATAAACAAGAACTTCAGGAAAGTGACTGAGACGGGGCTAGCCAAGGCATACTTTCACAAAATAACAACAGATGTTGAACCTGGTTGTGCCATCACACTCTCCAATCTCACGGCAGCATTTCGTAATACATGTCATCCTCCTCCAGAAAGTGAAGGCAATGAAATGCAGATCACAATGCAGTCGGTCACGATGCACTTTTGCAGCAAGCATGCTGTAACAGACACCAAATTTTCTAGCCTTTTCGATTGCTTCGACTCGCCTTTAACCACAACCTACACACCAATACATTGTTTGCTTCGCGTCAACAGAGATGTTTGGCATGTAAATTACCTGCCTTTCATGAAAATGTATTAGTTTCATTTGTTATTTCATGGTTAGTTTTATATTTTAAGAAATGCAAACACAACCGTGACTACATGTTGATAGCACTGCAAGCTCATCAATTTGCATATGGAATTGCAAACCCATAACGCTGTTCTGCTTAGGTACATAACTGCAGACATATCCAAGAGCGAGGGGACTCCAATGCCCCTACACTTGAGTACCATAATCTAAAGCTCTTTATTGTCTGACAACGATGATCCCAGTGTTTGCTATCACAAGAAATTAGCAGGCACTTTTCCATTTAAGGCATTCAGTCCTTCAACAGCTGCAAGGACACACAGAGATAGAACATTTCCCCGAGAAAGTGTGCATATTTTATCCTGGCGTAAGCTACTCCAAGAGCAGTGTTCTCTTCATGTCTCTGTGCGATCTGTGTACATTGTATACCAAATACGATGTATACCGAGGTAAAAAATCACAGGGTCCCTTAAGATCTCTCTGAAGAGCTGAACAGTGAAAGCCTGCTCTTCCTCCTCTTTGCCTCTTCTTTCTTTTCTTCCTTTTAGTCATTACTGCTCATTATTAAGCATGTTTAGTCATTTGTAATCAATTGTGGTCATTACAAGCCGTCGTAAGAAATGTTGGCCATATCACAGTCATTAGTAGTCAATACAAGTCATTTCAGTCATTATTAGTCATTACTGTTTATTACTAAGCATTTTTAATCATTTCTAATCAACTGTAGTGGCTACAAGTTGTTGTTAGGCACACTGGTCATTTTGTAGTCATTACAAGTCATTAGTAGTTATTTTAGTCATTACTAATCATTACTCGACATTTCTAGTCATTTCTAATCAATTGTGGTCATTACAAACTTGCTAGACATATGGCCATTTTGGAGTCATTAGTAGTCACTACAAGTCATTCTTAACCTCTACCGATATCTATTATAACATTATCAGTCACTAACTGTCACTATCAATCATTTCTCATTCTTTAATCGGTCTTCATATGGCGTGATGACGCTTTGGTGGGCACTCCGACGGTCAGGTATGCTGACACAAACTTTACAATGAGCCTAGAAAGGCTTTCACCTTGAAAAAATGTTGAGTAGAAATGTTAAGGTGAGATGTGAGGACAGATGTGAGCCTCACTTAGAGAAAAACAATAACTTGCCTCTGCACTTGCAGTCGTTCCACAGTCTTTTTTATGGCATCCAGATGCATGTTTGCCACTGCTATACTGAGGTGCTGTTCTTCGCAGTCTTCATGTAGAAAGAACATAGCTTACTTCACAAATTCAATACTTGACAGTGTGTAAACGAAAATGATACAAAAAATAGGCAACATAGACAAGTGCAAGTTCTGATTCTCAAGATTTTTTTTTTTTTTTTTTTTGCTATCACATGCAGGTATCCAACGATATGGCAACATAGCAAGGATTGTGGACAGGATGACATGGCTGGTGGCACTGCAAACTTAAAATCCCAAAGAAAGTGATGCTTAGGAGGGGTCATGGCTGTATTGGAAAAAGTCTGGCGGAAGTCAAGTTTCTTTTTTTTTTTTCTGGAGTACCTCTGGAAACAATGGTCAAAGCAGCCTGTCCACAATCATTTTTATGTTGTCCTAGCAACCACGCATCATGTGGCAACATTGTGTTGCCATTGATACGTCTGCAGTTGTGCAGCACACAAAGTCAACAGAGTGTCAGATCTACATGTAATGGTGGGAATGCGCAGCACACATTCACTTTGATGCCACATGCCTTGTGATGCTGGCAAGTCGGAAGCACCAATTAGGTTGAAATTCTTTAAAAAAGAAAAGAAAAAAACTGATGTTTTGACTGTTCCCACAGAACATCTGTCACGGAATGTGTCGCCACAAAGTAGATCATACTGTCTGCTTTTTTACATATTTCTTTAAAGCAGAAGTCACAGTTACTTCTTTGACTATGAAATGTTTGTGAGAGAATGACGCTGGGCACATGCAGAACACATGCTGTTACTTGCGTGCATGCCACTAGTGTGTCACTTCCCCAATAGCTGGGTTCTCTGAAGAGAAAATTTGAAGTGTAAGACAGTCTTACCTTTACTGTCGAATCCTTCAAGAAACTGTCTGCTGATTGTGTTGCACTTTTCAAGTCCTCTACGAAAAAAGAAGGATGCGATTACAACTCAAATAACCATTACGCAGTGATGACATGTCCAATAGATGCTACTGCAATACAGTGCAATGCAGTTTATTTATTGGCATCAATGCCTTCGTATCCACCAACATAGCAAAACCTGTAGCATGGTGCTCAATACATTTGTTAAGATGCAAGTGTGAGGCAGCGAATGCGAAATGCACAAAGATGCAAAAGTATATGCTGAAGAACAACAGATTGCCGCTTGTGGCAACAACGTGAGAGCAAGAGGCACGGAAAGGTGGATCAGCATTATAATGATTACAACATGGATTGCAAGACATTAGTGAAATTACCAGTTATGTGGAGAGAGAGACAAAATTATAAATGAAAGGCAGGGAGGTTAACCAAAACTAAGCCCAGTTGGCTACTCTATACTAGGGAAAAGGCAAAGGGAAGGAAAAATTAAGAGAATAAGAGAAAGTCCACTGTGGATATTACCGACGTGGTAACAGTTGTGTGGGAATCTACATGGTCTGGAGTAATATTCCTAAAAGGAAAAATTCTGGTTGCAAAAGGGGCAAAAAATAATAAATAAATAAAGAATAAGAGAAAAAAAAAAAAGCTCTTAGAGGTCACCCAGAAAGGACGATTTACAGCATGCTGAAGATAAATTTCTGATCTGAGGACTGAAGCTGGTGTACAGCCTTTCTAGGAAGGTTAAACCAGCTGAGCTAGCCAGGAAGCAAGCAAAATGGCACGGCAAGGTTGCATTGAAAAACAATCCTAGCGCTGGAATTCGCTTTTCCTGAATTATCCAATGCCTTGCGAATTTTTTGCAAAACTCATTTGGTTAATAAACGATCCAGCCCTACAAGTTGTTACCACTAGCCTCCCGCCTTGTTAGTTCAGTTTGGTAGAGCAACTGCTGTGAAATAACACCAGCACACGGTTTGATTCCTAGATCAGAATATTCACATATGTGAAGCTTGCATTACTAAGGAATGTGCATGGTTTCATTCACAACTTTATGCCTTCATACTGCTTTCACATGGACGCCAACTTTCCCATCCGTGTTAGTGAAGTTTTCCAAAGATGCAAAAATAACTACAGCAGGAGAGGCCAGGGGAAATGTCCAACAGAGCAGGAGACATTTAAAAACACTTGGAAAGCAAAATATGAAATTCACTCACCCAACCAGATCAATTGTAATGAGCCCATTCTGTAAAAGTGATTTCGTGCACTTGATTGAAACTGCAACACCACTACAACCTACACTGGCACACGAGCTAAAGGCACATTCCTGTTTCATCATCCAAACATGGGATTCCATTTCTAGCAACTTACTACGCTAGCTGGCTTGCTCGATCCTAGCACCACCAAAGGCTTTACGGCTATGAAACCCCAATTAGCTTACAGCCATAGAAATCATAACCTTAAAAGGCATTCATATAATAAACTTCATATAATAAAATTCATATAATGTAATTTGTCTGTGTACGACATTAATATGTTAGGCTGTTACTAGGCCATGAAAAGTGATGCTTCCTATCCATTGCCTCCATTGCAGGCATGCAACATGCAACAATATCGTAGCATAAGAATGGTTTGCAATAGTGGTGTTTCAGGCTGTTAATTGCAATGATTTTTTTTTTCTTCTGCCAGCACAAGAACCAAATCAGCTGGAATGTATTACCATAGTTCTTTCATACGGTATTACAATGGTATTACAATGATGTTGCAGTTGCCTGAAAGCAATGACATTCAATTCAATGACTACCAGCAATGTTAGTCATTAATTACAACTGCTGTCAAATTTCTGCTTTGTACATCCCACAAGGATGTGTACCTAATGAGCTTTGCTCTGATATGTAGGTGCACATCACCTCATTACTTGCATGACCTAACTAGCTTGATACATTAAGAGCCTTTGGGTATTATATTCATCGCTCCTAAATTTGGCCAGTCATAATCAAAAGCTGCTTTATTAGTTTTCAGTGTCACAAACAAACTATAACAGGCTTTTCCATGTTTTTTCATCAATCAATCAATCAATCAATCAATCAATAATGTATTTATTTATTATTTTTTTCATGAAACAAAAAGGTTCGCCAGTTTACTTTTTCGTCGATTTCTGACTTCATTTTTTCTGGAAATTGTTCTGCTTTGCACTTAAAGCATTTTGCTGTGTCCCAGCCAAACATTAAATATGAGCATACATTGTCAAAGTAACCTAAGTACAGAGCCACAGCAACCTTTATCAGTGGTGAGTGTACAGAATAGTTTGTTTTGCATGTATAGTCGAGTGCAAAAGTCTAGAGACCGCGGAATCAGCAAAAAAAATTAAATTTCTTCTAGCACAGCTGTGCAAAGTGAAATTGTATTAATGCATTATGCTGGTCAAACATGCACACATAGGCAGTGCCACTCGATTTCAGCCTTTATGATTAGGCTGCGAAGAAAAAAATTTTTTTACCGGCACCTCTCGTCTTTAAACTTTTGCACTCGACTATGCAAATCTCTATACGTTCCAGCACAGTCATTCAGAAGAAGGTGTTGTAAATGGCACCTTACAATAACTGATAACAACCACCATAAGTAACTACTTATAATACTTCTGTGCTCCAAGAAAGTTGCACAAAATATGGAATAAACAAGGACATGAATACACACAGGAACTCTTTTATGAAACACGTTGCAGTGCAAAAGTGCACTAGTTGTGCAACATGTTTGGCTGGCCCTGAGCATGCTTTTCAGCCTGAAGAGAGTGAAACTGTCATCATGGCCAGGAGCGATGTTCCAGTGAACAATGCGTCCAGTTCATTATTCTGCTTGCACACTCACAAAATTAGGAATGGGGAGGGGGGGGAAGAAAGGAAGAGTGACCAGATTTGCACTTTGAAATGAAGATTCAGTACGATGCACGGACACAACATTAAGACAGAAACCAAGAGCACCTACAGCACTGATGATTGGTGCAGAGAGATCAGCAACCAGCAGTGCTGCTACTGTTGCTGCTGCACTATGCCAAGCCTGATTATGCACGATGTGCCTGATGGGGTCTAACATGACATGCCTTACTCATCCTCAGTCTACACTCAAGAGCAACACTTAAAATGTGATCTTCCCTAGCTTCTTTACTGAAAATAAAGAGCAAGCGCAGTACAACCTCCAGCACGCCACACCACATTGTACGAGACAGTCATAAAAAAAAGGCAATGAGGTAAAAGAATGTAAGTAATACGGACAACTGTCTGCTACACTTGTCAAGTAAAAATTTCAGTTATCTGGCCACCAGGCGGCCCTGGTAACTTTGTTTCAGGCAAAGTCCCCAAGTCGCAGCCCAATACATTGTTTTTAGTGAAAAGACACCAAGTGATGACTGCAATAATGAGTTGCCGAGAATTTGTCTTTTTTATGCTTTAGCTATCCCTTTATGTCTGTCCAGATATATTTTAAACTATAGCTTTACAATACCTCCTTCGGTGGCAAGTCAACAATTCGAATGTCGGAATGTGAAAAGAGAAAACAACCCCCAATTTTCTAAAACAGTGTCAGATCTTAAGACTGTGCTTCGCCTAGAAAAGCAGCTTTGATGCAACCAAATGTTTTAATAATGAGTTCTCTGGTTTAGAAGTAGTGACTAAATGGAGGTGCATGCACCCCCTTTGGAATAAACAGGAAGTTGGGCACTGAACTTAGCTGAAGCCCGTTGAGAAATTTTACCAGGGCAATTTACTAGCTAGTATTTACATCACTAAATATAAAAGTTGCTAGGACTCCAAAAAGGCAAGGTTGTTATTAAGGTGGCTAAAAACTTGCTAAATTTATCGACTTTCTCACTAAGTTTCCAGCACTGCCACCAAGCGCTTAACAAGTGCATAAAGCAAGTATCCGTACTTATTCAATGACCATTCCAGTAGTACTATTGAATAAACCATTCTGGACAGTATACAATAGTTCTGAGCAGTGCTACTTCGCAGCTGTGAAAACTTTGCAACCATTCCTGCTCACAAGACCTGTGGAGGACGCAAGGAACTGACCCACAGTTTGGTGATGAATTAAGTAGGTGGCCATAAAGTTTTTATCACATAATGCCCTTAATCACCAGGCATTCTGCATTAGCACTCAGATACTGCTGCTGTAAGAACCAACTTACAACGTCAAGTTGAACTTCTAGGAATGTGGAGCATCACCATAACACTCTAATAACACTTCCATGTGACATCCCACTTTGTGAACACAATGCAATAAAGCAGAAACATAATACAGAACACTGAACGAGCGAAAGAGTGGAGGAGAGGTGAAACTGCTGCCCGTGCAGCATGCAGATGACTACCTCTGGCAATGGCTGCGCACAGCTACTGCACTTTAGCTTGATGGATCTTCAAGGAAAACTTCCATCAGCTTTACTGGAGAGATGCCATCAAGCACTAGGAACCTATTTTTGTCTCTTTCCCCAGGCCCAGAGAAGCAGGCTTGAGAGGAGTTCCACAGACTGACCTCTCTGCCATTTCTCAACAAATTTGTTCTCTCTCATCTGCTTGAGCATCTGGTATGGCCAATTACCATGTAGGCCACCGGCTCTCTCCCTACAAAAACCTCAAAGCCAACAGCAATGTATGGTGCAACACTTACCAGGAGCGCACAGTAGTCTTCAATTTGCTCCACTCTTGTAGAAATAAGTCCGTTCCGATCACGTAGTTCCTTATGGATCTTGAAAGGCAGTAAAAGGAAAACATTACATGTGTCCATTAAAGAGCTTTAAAACAACACAGACACCATTTATTTATCTACCGCTCCACAGGTACGTAGCAATATTTTTGCCAAGTACTCCCGTCAATTACTTCATGTTACGAAATCAACAGCCAAAAACTCGCGAGAAATTTTTAAACAATAATGACCATTCCGCTGGCAAATGTGCGATACTTTACAAAAACAGAAAGATGTGAAATATTCAGTGTGTTTAGCAGAGCAGCCAGACAGATGCCAAGTATGAAGGAATCTTTGCACACCTTGACTAAGCATCTGTCAAACAGACAGCTCTGCTAAAAATTGCTATCAAAGCACCTGCTCCCTTCTCGGAAGAAAAAAAAAAAAAAAGTCAGTAGCACACTTTAGACATTCCTCTGGCTCTGAACTACTTTACTAAGACAGCAAAAGGCTCTCACAGCAAACACCGCCATCTTCTGATTAATTTTGCAATGTGCACAACTTCGCACTTGTCGGTTACAGCACTACTGCCGTCTGTAGCCTCTAAAATATGACATGCGCACATGCCACCCTCCTCAGAGTCTGTGTAATGCATAATATCCGACACAACTAGCCAAGCTCGAATTTTTATTGTAGCCAAGTGGTCAGTGCATATAGCTCCCAATTGCAAGTTGCTCCAGCAGCATATACTCTTTCTTTTTCCAGCAATGACACTGCATAAATGAAGGCATGGCATTTCTGGTTTCTTCCCTTTCTATGCAGTGAACAGCTGTATTGTCTTCTATGTGACATTTCCTCCCTTAGCGCTTTTTTTTTTTAAGTTATTATACTAGATTAGCTGCCTTACTAGATAGTGCTGATTTTAGTTATGAGCTTCTGTGATTCGTATTTCTCTAATGATTTTGCATTACATATTTGTTGTTCTTTGCTATCAGCCTTCTTTTGTTACTTTTTTTTGGTGTGATATATAGCCATGTGGATATTTTTCCCACATGTTCCTTCTTGCCAAGTAGTATTTAGAAATAGATTAATTTGTTGTTAGCCCACTCCCCTCTGCAATGCTTAGGTGATTGAATACAAACAAACACAGTGTGCGTGTGCGCACGCGTGCATGCGTGCGTGTGTGTGTGAACGAGAAAAAGGGGAAATGAGGGGCCCAATTTCTCTTAGTCACTGTCACATGAAGTCAACAGATAAAGGAGGTTTGTAAGCGAAGATTTGCTTTGCTTCTTCATATGGTGAAGGCGGAGATAAAGAAGTAGAGATGGCTTGAAGATAATGACAACAGTAATATGAAGACGGTATAAAAAAGGAGTGATGGTCACAGCAAACCCAGTTTCAAGCTTCTAACCACTGTTGTAGTAAAGACAAGATCTCAGAAAATCGTTTGTTAGCTATGGATTGCAGTGGTCTGCTGCTGTGCTTGTAAACACTGAAGGCAACGCACCATAGTCAGCCTTTCAAAGGACTCATCAGGCACGTACCTGGAAGAAAGAAAAGGAAAACAATAATGCTCCCAGCAGCTCACTTGCAGGCATTCACAACTCATGTGCCCTCTCATATTGTTTATAGAGGATATATACTATAAAGATATTGTGCAAAGTTTAAGAAACGTCAAGAAAGAAAGAAAATGTGAAGGACAACGCAAAGGCTGAGAACAAGCAATAGTACATTCTTTGTCGCTTGATGCTAAGTGGAACATATAGCCAAATGCCTTTACAAAGAACGACTCTACAACACATGGACTAGTATAACAAAGGATCCCGTAAGTCCCGGCGGAAAAATTTCCTGCCAGCTTTTTCTTTTTTCTTTTGATGCATGTATGTGTATTATATATGTGCTGCAAGGCCCATGTTATGTATGAATATAAGCAGTGTTTTGTGAAATCTGTTATCACATAGCGATTATAGGTGGTTGTGACACTGTAGCGGAGGCCGGTTTGCAGCAGGAAATGCCAGCGTACCGACTGTAAGCCTGAACACGTCTACATTAGGTGGTACACATGTTCCTCCATCACTGGGGCCGAGCTGTATGGACATGTAGCACACAGTGCTAAATGCAACCAGTTCCACACGGAGATTATAGCCGCTGTAATGGCCACCCCGGTCCGAAGCCTCCTAAACACAACTTCCTCCACCCTAGTAAGGTGAAGGGCGAGGGAGCAGACATAAGCGGTGGCATAAGAGCACATGTTCTGCCTGAGAAAATTTTTACGGGCTCGGAGTGAGTTAAGAGGTTCAGGTGGGAGGGGAATAGAGAGACGACCTGCATTAGGAAGGCAGTGTGCCTGCTGGTCAGCCACAATGCTGTGAGGGTTCACAGAACGGCCTTGAATGCAGTGTACCCTGACGCAAGTAGTTGTTTTACTGTTCATAGTGTGTATCATCTCGCAGATTTCCATCGCCTTGTAAGCTTTGTCGAGTTCTTGAATAGCTTCTAAAGAATCAGTAAAGATATCTAGTTGTCTGATTGTAGGCAGCTTACATGTGACATCTAGTGCAGCATCATAGATGGCTTGAAGTTCCATTACTAGAGCGCTGGCTTCCGTAGATAGTCAGCGCTGATGAAACAATGCGTACTAGTACTAAGGAATGATGTCCTCCTGCCATCTGCTAAGATAGCAGCATCCAAATACACTTCGCAGGTGTTAGTGCATGATACGTAGATGATATTGTGTTCGTCAATGATACCAGTTATATCACTGCATCAAAACTTGGTTGGCTTATTAGTTGCAATGCTGGTGAATTCCCAGGGAGGCATTGGATAGGGCTGACTGTCAACAAGTCACCATGAAACAATGAACGACGTGCATTGCAACAATGATGCTGTAAAACTTGCTTACAAGTCTGCGCTCGTGTACGGAATCTTCGTACCTCTTTATCTGTCACGTCGAAGCTATATGAACGATGCCAAGCATCCACCCCAGGTTAAAAACAGCACAAAAAGTAATATAAATGCAATGGTAACTTACTTCTCCACCTCAGCTCTCAAAGATCGCAGTGACATATTTAAGTCTGACAGCAATTCTTTCAAGTGCCTGCCAGAAACAATAAGACGGGGAAACAAAATTAAGGATCAAGTGAGCATGCATACAAGTAAAATAAAAATATACTTCAATGAAATTCAGAGAACTTCAATAAGTTGTTTGCTCAAGTTAGTTCAAGTTATAGGTAACAAAACTTGCTATCGGTGACACGGATGTCACAATAACAGTGTCTACTCATGTAAGGCCTCCCCCCCCCCCCCCACTCTTTCATGTAATACCCACACGCAAATTTGAAAAAAGGTGTTTCACTAAATGTCGCGCATGCACAGGTTGGGGCAAATAGTATGGGATCTGTGAGCATGTGCCCGACTGCATTCTTGCGCCCTCCGACAAACCAAGCGCCTGGTTCCGAGACATGGCATTGCGCATGCGCATTCTTTAATGCCTGTGCTCCTGGCATATTTGCCCACTTCTTGCCAGCTTGCTGTCAGAATCTATAAACATGTTTTATGTACCCTTCCAGTTATGATGTCTGATAAGGTTGTAAGTATTCTTAAACAAATAAATAAAAATAAATACAAACTATGTTTCAAGCCAATGAGCTCTGAAGGTGCATTCACTTCGAACAAAATTTGAAAAAGGCACTAGTTTTGAGAGAAGTGCCATCAAAATTAAGGCAAGGATTCACTGTTGATCCATTTTCATTTTTAACGAAAACGCCTTTTCATGCATTGAAGCACAAACTAACACTAATATATTGTGCCGCAGATTTTTAGCAGACTGATCTCCAAACTGGAGTCCTCACAATGTTTTATATGGATATATTTTGCATATCCAATGGCTATAATTTATAGATTGCAACATGTGCCATAAAGTAATTAATTACAAACCTAATTTAATAATATATGATTAATTAGTGAATTAAGCATTTAAGCTTCTCAAGAAAATAATGTCTGCTTCTTTAGGTAATCAAGCTCCAGGAGTATAAATGTGCTATATATTTAACACAAGCAATTTTTAAACATTTGGTTCAGTTTTAAAGAAAACATGCACCTGGTATTATTAGATGGGTATTTTGTATTGAATACTCAAGGGGCAATAACATGGTTATTAAACTATTATCAGTTTATCATTGTAATTTAGAGCAAAGGTGCCAAAACAATTACACACAAACTAACTGGGCTTTCAGCGCACATTTTAACCAAATATTTCAATTTGAATACACTGCCTCTGAGGCCCTCCCACCAGCAGTAATCGGCATTTTGGCATGGCTGATCTGCATGAGCACTACTCTGTTGTCTGCTCTGAAACGTTCAGAAACCACATATGTGCCTCGCCAGGGTCTTAAGGCCAGACCACATGTGTGGTTGCTGAGGCACGTAAGCTCACGCCTAACACCTTGTATTTGCCGCGCCTCACGAGAAATTACAGTTTGCATCTACAAGAGACGCACCAATCCAGTGCATGCCTGCTTGGATCACTCATACCCATTTTGAAAGACATCGTTTCGTACTTTGTTACTGACAGTGCTTCAAAACGCTGAAATATTGCTAAATACAACTGTTTTATTTCTAGAGTCATTATATCAGCTCAAAATGTAAGAAAAAGCGCATTCTCTCGCATGACATAAACCTGCCTCACCAAGTGCTAACGGTATCTGCATAGCCAGGTGCGCAGAAACGCAAAGCAGCCAAGCACCGATATATGTCTGGAATAGATACCTGTGCTTGCACCACATGTGGATGCATACAATCTGTCCCACACAATCTGCGCATGTGTAGGCACGCCGGCAAGCATACATGTGGGTTGGCCTTTATAGCTCGGCACACTCTGGCACCCAATAGCACAGCAAAGGTGTCACAATCACATTGTGCCCAGAATTCTTCCACTTGCAAAATAAAAACAACGCAAACAAACAAACAAAAACTATTTTGGGCCTGCAGAAACTATGTCAGGCTCACTGTTGATACATGCATTCGAATACGAAACTACGGGTATACCATGCACATTGACCATGCAGAACTAATGGCCAAACACACTTCATTTCATCATGCATCTGTGTTGCCACACAGCTGCATGGTTCAACAGTGATATAAAAGAATTCAAATACAAATTTTCCACCACACCAAATGGGCTCAAACTTTGCCGGCTTGCTGTGGGATATGTACGGTTTAATGTGCAATGCATATTCAAGCTCAAAAATTTGGTGTCATGGCCCCTTTACTATGTACTAAATCTTGCTTATTCCCACTCCTGCTTGGTCCATGCAAAATTTGCCTTCTATTCGATTACATGGCATTTCAGCATGCTAACCAGATGCTACGCAGCATGCTAAGGAGAGCCAGACTAGACGAACAAACATAAAAGGCTTGGAAGAAGTCGCAAAGTAACAAATGCTGACCAACCTTTCCTCATCCGCATAGTTTGCTTCAATTGCATTGTGTTGCTTTTGCAAATTGATAAAAGTGGACTTATTTTTCTGTGTAACAAACTTGATAACATTTAGATTCACAGCTTCATGACTAAAGTGATTGGCCAGGTCTATTTTATCCTTTAGCCTGTCTTGAAGCACAAAGGTGGACAGCCCAGTCAGGAACATTGAGCACTGTGGTGTTCCTGGGCGCAGAAGGAGAGCTGCGCTGAATCCTTGAAGGAAGCGGGCAGCAGTGTGGTTTTCCTGTAAGCAGCAGTCAAAACAGCATCGATAAGTACCCCGCATTCTTCTGAAAATATTTTGCTGAAGCAAAAGTTTGGAAGTTTATTTACTGCTTCCATGGCAGCTTTCAAGGTAATGCCAAACAAGCCCTGTTTCCTTGTCGCAATCTAAGTTTGTTTGCAAGGTTTTACATTTGGTGCGTTGCTTTGTTTTTTGAAGTCATTTCTGTGTACCTTGATGTCCTCTATAAATTCACAAGACGGATAGGCGCAATAATTCTACTCCAATCCTTGAAGCACAGCAGGACCTCCCTAAATGAAGCTGAAGGAAGGGTGGCACTTACTTTACTATGTTATATAACATCACTATAGCAGTTGTCTGCCCTCATGGCCGACATTAGCCGCAAGGAAAGGAAGGAGGTTGAGTGCAGTTGGTAACCACCAGGTAAGCCAATGGAAAAACACACTGTCAATAGCTGAAGGATTGCAAAAGATTGTTTTCTTTTTTGTCTTCATCAGTGAGCTGATTGCTCTTTCTAATGCTGCTGTCAACACTAATTTGTCTTTACCGTCATTGTGAGAGCAAAAGTAATGGCACAACTAGTCCAACATATAGTGAGTGTGCCAGTTGAATACTGCAAGCCTCTGATTTCATACAACAGCTGTCGCTGTAAGTGAGTGGATGCTTCTAAGCAAACAAAGAAAGCCGTAGTTCTAAAGCATTGATAGCGTTAGCAAGGTACTAGACAAGTACACGAAATAAAGTTCGTAGTATTACGAGTCATATAAAGTGCAGTAAACATTCAACTAATTAAGTTCAATTCAACTAACTAATTAATTAACTAATTAATTTCATCTTGTTGCCACGCATGGGCTACAAGAGGAAACACACTTGCTCCCCCTTGCACGCATGATTACATTACCTCCAACACTGGGCATACAAGAAGACAGTGCACATCAGGCCACCATCCTTCCCAGCTCACCCTCGCATGCTTTTCCTCACACTCACAGCATACGGTGTGCAGGGCATGATGGCATGTTATCACACTTGGACTTCACACGAAACATCACTGCTACAACGATGGCAAAAATTTGCCTGGAGTGTCCATATAGTTGATAAAAGGAGGTCTTTTTACAGTGGCATCCAGCAACGAGCATTGCATACGAAATGAAAGGCTTTCAGTGTTCTACTGGAACTTTTATGATACACTGATAAGCATAGCAATCGCTAAAAACATGAGCCGACGTCATATTTTGAAATAATCCATTTCATTTTCTATTCTTGTTCGTTGTGCTGAGTGCCTGACCCTGGCAGTGACAGCTGCCCTGGCTTCTTCTGAACTGATGACAAAGAAAGAAATATATATGAAAAATGCAATGGATCATTATGAAATACAATCCCAGGACGTGGAAGACCCCTTACAATGCACGTACAGCTATTTGTTTCAGCTGCAGTCGGATAGCGCAGCATATTCCGAAGCACTTTTTCTCCTCATACTGCAAGCCATGCGTTTCAATGTTTGCTCTATATTCTGGTGTAATAGCACACAACCTTCGCCCATGACACACCCAACTAAACACAAGTGCAGGAGAGTGCAGGAGTCAGCAGTACTGGTAGACTGCAATGCGAAGCAGCCGCGGAAGAGCGCATGCATGGCCACTGACTCAGCAGCTTGGACGGTTTTCGGTGTTACCAGATAGCCAACAGCTCAAGGGAGCTTTGAACAACCGTATGAGACAAGTCGCAAGCACTGTCGCACACCCTCAGATTTATACTCAAGATGATCAGCAGACCTTCATTCTGAACTAAAAAAAGATTGGTTATGTCTATTTTAAAGAAAATACTTGCTTCATTAAAATGAGATTTTAAATGCATGGCTTTCTATGTGAGTTACAAACGGTATTATGATTACTTCATTATATAAATTAGCTCATTAAAACCCATTTCATTATAACAAGGTTTGACTGTGTGGCTGGTCTTACAGGGTTTGTCTGAAAAGTAGCAGGACTGAACTTTTTTTTGTTAATTTATCCACAATTTTGACACATAAACTTAATAGTTTTCAAAATATGCCCCTTCTGCATCAACACAGCGTTTCCAGCAACTTTGCAATCACTGAAGGCTCCCTGGAATGCAGAAACTGGAATGTTCTTCAGCTCCCTTTGCCTCTTGAATGGCCTGGACCAAGCAATGGTGCTGTCTTTTCATGACCCTTCTCAGTCAGGTGAAGAGGAAAAAGTCTGAAGGAGCGAAATCTGGGCTGCAGAGTGGCTGGGGAAGCAGTGTGATGCCATGTTTGGTCAGGAAGTCCATGACAGCAAAGGTGGTGTGGCTCGGCACACTGTCTCGATGGAGCCTCCATGATCCAGCGATTTCTGGACGGACACGGCGAGCGACTCGTTTTCTCAGTCTTTCAAGTATTGCCACATAGAATGTGGCATTCACAGTCTGATCAGGTGGTACAAACTCTCTGTGAACCACTCCTTTTCCGTCAAGAAAGATGATCAACCAACATCAATTTCATTTTCAATTTGCTCATGCAAGCTTTTTTTGGGTGAGGTGAGGCGGAGGTGTGCAATTCAGAGCATAGGCACTTTGTCGCGAGGTCATCCTTAAAAAGCCCCAACCCGTTTCCGGTGACAACACTGTCGAGAAAATTTGGATGGTCACAAACACAATCAAGAAGTTCTTGACAAATCACAAGACGTCTTTGTTTTTGTTCATCGGTTGACACCTTTGGCACCAATTGCACAAACTTTTCTCAATCCGAAGTTTTCGGTCACAATTTCGTGCACAGCAGTTATTGGTCAGTTTAACTGTTCTGATATCATCTGCACGCTTAATCTACAGTCAGAGTTAAATGATTGCGCACTTTCAATAAGTTTTCATCACTTTCTGCCGTTGAAGGGCATCCTGACCGTTGCCCATCTTCAACTTGCTCTCTTCCTTCCCAAAACTATTTGTGCCACTCAAAAACACTTGATCGACCCATGGCATCACTCCCATAAGCAGTCTTGATCATATCATGGGTCTCCCTCGCAGTTTTACCCAGTGTGATGCAAAACTTCACTGCATAACGCTGTTTTAACAAACAATTCACTGCGCAGATGACAAGGCACATTGAAAAGGGTTCACCTTAAACTCGATCTACACTCCATGAAGGCTTGCAGATGACTGGCGACTGGTGCGCTCGTAGCTAAGACCCCCCTAAGACTGGTGCGCTTGTAGCTTTCCCCTCACAGCCACAGAAAGTTGTCCGCGAGTATAGGACCACGAGTTCAGACACTTCTTTTTCTAGTAGTACTTGCAGGGTCTCTACCATGATATTCAGAACTTACGCAACTTAAGAATGTCAGCTCAGCATATTTGACCTTCTTTCTCATTTTATGAGCAAGGAGATCACTTTGGGTGCTGTTTTATCAGAAGGATATGCAAGGGAAAATGGCAACATTAGTTGCAGGCCTTAAAAATGCCTGTTCGCTATGTCTAGTACACTTTGTCACTGAAATATTGTACAGTCGTTTCATTCTTACCACCATAGCTAGCTAATTTTTCCTGACAAAATTGTATTCATGAGGTGGAGATATCGCAGAGGAACAAATTCAACTTAAATATAAACTTCACTAAACCCATACCAGTGACCAAGGTTGGTATAATGTAAAACTATTCCAATCTGTTCTTATTCCAAATCAGCCATCAGACCTGCGTGATAGGTGAAAATGGCTCGGACTTTAGCCATATGGGTGTGGCGCCTGCCCATACGGGCTGAACCCGAACCATTGTGACCGATCAGGAAGGCTTATGGCCAATTTGGAATAAAAACAGATTGGAATAGTTTTAGGTTATAGGGCCCCAGAGTTGCAAATCAGGCTCGTTGGTACATCATATTAGATTAGTATTTGTGTAGCTTAAAGACAACATGGGCACAAGAGTAAAATATAATTACACTGACGTGTTCATGTCATCTTCTTGAGTCAGTAATTTTTTTGCACTGCATTAGTCATCCCCTGCTGCAGAAGTAAAGACTGCAAAAATAACCCATTCTTTCTATGCCCAATCCTCTTATAATTCCCAGCACGCAAGCAAATGAACGCTATCTGCTCAATGACTAATTTCCTGCATTATAACTACTGCATTACAGTAACTTTGTCAAAACAGATGGGCAAACCAACTTCTCGCACAATCACAGCAAGGCTTGATGTTTATGAACAATAATTGCCTGAAAATGGCCTTTTATTGTGAGCTGTCAGTTTATCCAACTGTCCAAGTATATCCAAATGACTTGGCAACTAAAAATGTACAGCAACGGTGGTAAATACCTATACAGTAACCCACTCCTCTGAGGTACTGCTTGTGGTGATATCCAATAAATAAAGGCACCATAAATTCGGTTCATCTGCAAATCATATTACTGACAATAGGGGAGGGTGAGTATAGAGCCAGTGTTATTGTTATGTTGTGTCTGGTCACAGCTGAGATGAGTGTTTCAAGCACTCAATGATGGACATCCTACTTACTTGCAGCGTTGAGATCCAGGTAACAATCACTGCACGAAATTCTTTGTCAGGCTCCCCAGGCTTGACTGGCCAGACATTCCTGCATGAGCCCACACATAAACGTGCTGTATTTATTCAAATCTTAGCATATCATACATTACAAAATATTTGAGACAAAAGCTTTAGATTTAAGGGTGTGATTCAAGGTTTTGTATTATGGGGGCTTGAGGCTTCTACATGTTGTAAGCGTTAATCATGTGCACTTTAACAATATGATAAAGGACTACAGCCCCATCACTATACAAATTGGCTGACTGACAAGGTCCATCTGCTAAACCTGAGAATCGCAACGACACGCCATTAAGGCCTCATTCACACTAACGACTCGCAGAGGTCGCGTGGCTAAGTTGGTCACAAAGTGGCCGATCACAAGTGGTTGCTTTGATCGAAAAGCAACTATTTCAGGTCAGGTCAGTAACACACTGCTGTCACAGAACTGAACCCATCAGTGGCATAGGAGCAGGACATCAGTATACAATGGTGTTTAATTTACATGACGATGGCAGTGCAAACAGACACAGATGTCACCAATTGTGAGACTTCAGCACGGTGATGTGCAGGTTGTGCTTACCAGTAAAAACGACGGTCACCGTGACTCGCTCCTTGGTCAGCATTCGCAATTGGTTGTGTGACCTCTGCCGATCACTGGTGTGAATGCATCTTAAGGATAGGTGGCAAAATGGACAAGTCATTCTAGCTTTGACTCATCTTGTGACATGATTTTGAATTGTAGCTTGAAGTGACACAGATGGAGACTAGAATCAAACAGGACGAGCGCTATCTTGTGACTCACCTTGTGACCTTTCCTAAAGTGGTGCATTTCGTAAGCAATGGACAGAACTGAAGTCAATTGTGTGGCAAACAAAGTGATGACCAATCAAGTGTTGCTGGTGTGGGTGACGATGATGAGTGATGTGACAAAAAAAGTGAATGTTTTGAAATCGTTTAAAACATTTGAATCTAACAAGTCCAAGATGTACAAAGCAGTAAGGTATGAAAACACAACATTTACCTTTTTTTCAAGCACTACTTGTAACAACAGGTTTTCAAGAAAACATTTAATAAATTTGAGGAGGCATGGCATTCATGCATAAAATAATAAAGCCATCTGTTCACAGAACATTGCATAATATTCTAGTCAGCTCTCATCCAAGGAATTTGGTTATTACTATTATTAAAATTATTACATTACTATTTATTTTCTCATTTCAGCATATGAACATAAGTTCGAACAAATATGGTATCTAAGCTAAGGTGACCCCTTGCTAAGTTAGCTTGCAAATTGCACTACATGATTGAGTAAAGCAAAATATTTTACTTCAACTTTTTTTGCGCTGCCTTCTTGTCATAGGCACAGTAGAGGCCATGAAGCACGTGTCGGACGGTGGTGGAAGCATTCTTGCCTCGGAAGTCTTCCCTGGTTAAGCAAGATAAAAGCAAGAGTCAATTGCACAAAATTTGTGGCCAACTCAAGTGCAATTCAGTATTCTGGAAATGCGAAGTGGCCAGTAACAACCTTCAAAACATACTCGCATCATTTGCACACACAAAATATGTCAATGCTTCGTGCAGTGCAGCTGTGCAGTCATCTAAATTTGGAATCACTCGAGTGTCAAAACTACATCATATGAGCAAGAAAGAAAGGGCGTGACAAAAGGGGCAGCTCACATGCACTTGTTTTTACTTTCTGTGTTTTGCTACCACATACTATACACATAGTTTTAATCGCACTTGTGAATAAATAAGTACATAACCTGAGATTGCTGGCAACCTTGTGGATCTCATGTCCAATGCAGTATATATGAAATAATTCAAGCTTGAATCACTTCAAGTTCTGGTTGATTCAAACAAATCTCAAAAGTCTTGCCTCGTTAGCAGTGTTTTCAGTACACACTGAAACTTCAAGATTCTTGGGAGAAACCTGCGGTAAAACAATGCTACCTCTCTGGCCTAATGTGGATGAAAGCACATTAACAGTGCATAGGATAAGTCAAACATTAAACGTCGTCTTGCATCTCAAAAGTTTTCTTTCGATACCTTGTACACCAATCATAAAATGTTCTACTGACAAAAATTATATAGCACGCGTGGTGACAGCTGGATGACAAACCGGCTTACCCTTCTGTGTGTCTAGTTTTTTTAAAGATTCTAAAAAAAAATGTAGATAAATGACTGTTGCATGTATATCTCCCAGCATATGAAAGCATAAGCTTGTAGAGAATTGTAAGCTATTCAGTGTTGCATTATCCAAGCTCCTGATAATTAACATAGAAAGGTGTATTCCAGAGCGGAATGAAATAGTGTGTACTACGTGGTACACAAATGTACAAACAAATACAACTATCCAATACAAATACAACACTAAAAGACACCAGATAGTTTCAGTCCCAAATGGTATGATTGCACTGTAATGCTCAAACAAGGAAACTTGACAATTCTGATGATGAAAACTATAATGTGTTTCATAAGACAAGAAAGGGGAAAGGCAGGGAGGTTAATCAGACGGGAAGATCCAGTTTGCTACCCTACAATGTGTTTCAGGATATTAAAAGATGTTATGGTGTGCTTACTCTTCAAATCTGGCACCATGTAGGGGATCTATGTGCAGTAGTTCCAGGTTTTTGAACAACAGCTGAGACTGTAACAAAATAATTGTGCAGTGTAAACACTTCTGATAATGGGTTCTATGGCAAGAGAAAGCAACAGTGTATCTTGCAGCAACCACATCACTTGCAGCAAATTATATTATAGTACACAAACATATGAAGCAAACAGAGGCACACAACTGTGGCATGTATCAATCACTCATAACAAAGTAGTCGCTCAGTTTTAGAGATTGGCCAGTTATTTCGTTTAAAATGGCAGACTGCTGAATGCCCCATCTCCATTGCTGAAGCCAAAATTATATTGTTTTCATTTCTTCTTTTTCATTGAATACCTGCCAGTTCCGTATGAAGCCCCATTCCCCCAGTATGTAACAACTTAACCATTTACATCCCCTTTAACACAGTCAGTTCAAAATCAGTATCAAGTGCAGTGTGGCTTCAGGCATCAAGCAGGCTACATTTGACAAAACAGCAATCAGGTGTGGTTGCAGTCACCGAAGCACGCACCAGACAGCCTGATGCTTTTGATGAAGGCCGCACTATGACTGTGTTGCCAAAGTTAAGCACCCATTTGCTGTAAAAGTGGGACATAAGGAAGGAGAAAGTGGGGGCAATGCCCTGCACATCCACAGAAGCAACTGCAGATGGCTGTCTAATCGAGGTGCATCTCATGTTGAGTGCAAAAGACTGCAGAGTGGGATGGGAGGGCCATCGCCAATCTGGCAGCGCAGGAGATAACATGTGTGCTCAGCATTTGGTCAAGGATTGACAGCGTGGCCTGCACTCACCACCCAGTTGGGCTTGCTGGCAAGGACCACACTAATTTGTGATGTCACACGATTACCACTTCTGACTGCAGCAACTTCGGCTGAGGCCAGCTTCTGCCGAAGACATTTTTGGATTTACCATGCATCTTGATCTGATCGTGTGATTCATTATTCATTGCATGCCTGCAAACCTGTGTACATTAGGATTTGTAAAAACTTTGTGAACATTACAGAAGGGACAGTGGTATAGCACGTATTTTTACTATGTTTCTCCTGAGCACACACATTTTGTGGCATACATGTGCACTTTGTTAATGATCATTTGCCTTTATTTGCACCGCATAAGCAGCAGCAAATTTAAAATTAAACAGCACATACCGACAAGCAACACACACAGTGACTTTTTCAGAGACTTTGCTGTTGCCAATTTCACCTGCTTGAGGAACTTGTCGAAATAGGCTTGCTCAAGCAAGTACTCTTTCGTTCATACGGCACCTTAGGCTGACACAACAGGGTGGCACAGGTGCCAATACAATCTTTTTTCTTTTTTTTGCGCACTTGCGCCACCTGATTTTTCAGAACCTTTGAAACATTTTTGTGAATACAATTTAATTTTCGAGAGCTTAACATGACGCTCATAAAATCATAGAACTCTAAATTCGTGAATATTGAAAAAAAATTTGGGAGAGTTGGCAGGTGTGCATTCGTTCCATACTAGAACTCTGACTTCATACTATAATAGCAGTGTCAACAGCTACCTAATGACAACAAAAATATAATATACACATGCTGCCAGTATTCTTTTAAGGCTGCTTAATTTAAAAATCCTACTGCCATGGGTGAAGCATTAAGAAATAATGTAGCTTTTGCAGTCAAAGCCAGTTCAGAAAAAAAAATATGAAGAGAGACTACTGCATAGCCTTGACATAACTTGCACAGAAAATACTGTAAAAGCAAGATTAAAGAGCAACGCTATGTCATTTTAGATTTGTGAAGTGCTCTTTCAGGACTATATTTAAGTTTATCTGGCAGGAAGACATTACTAGTAGTAGAGAAAATGAAGGACCAGTTTCCCCTTTCTTAATTTCATGGCCAAAGCATGGCACCACTAAACAAGCAAGTAAACAAATTTCAAAATATTTTCGCATGTTTTAGGTTGCTATCACACTTAATTCTTTTAGAATGCAGTGGAAACCTTGGTAAAGTGGGGTGAGACTTTGTGCAATCCAAAATATTGATTTTCGCATTGTGCATTCTTTTGATGGCATGTCTTCAGCTTTCAAAAAATATATAACACAACTTTTAAAATATTTATTTACCTAATTAATTTTCAGTGGCTGCGTCAACCGGAAAGTGGGCATGCCCTGCCATCAACTCCCAATTTCGTATGAAGCTTTCATCACATAAAAACAACTTGTCTTTGACATAAGTTTTGCCTTTGCAACTTTCTTTTTCTATGTAGTGCGTCTTACAGTCACTAGGGGGATCTCTTACACTCTTGTGCACTCTTCTTTTGTTTGTTTCTGGCGGTGAGCCCTCTTCGGAGAGTATGTTGCGTCTGTGAAGAATCTATTTGATGCCTTTTTCAATATTCCTACAATGTCGCTGTCCACATAGTTCTAGTTGTGTAGGACACTATTGTCCTTTCATCTGCAAAATATGAAAGTTCTGCAAATAATAATTACATTAAAGAATTGCACATATGTGAAAATGCAGAATAACAAGCACTGAATTGTGACTTCTTTTTAATTTTGTAAATTATAGATAGCGCAACTAAAGCTGATGCCATACAAAGAATTTTAAAAGCACAACCATGTTCATGACTCCTCTGACGGCAATTATTCCGTACCACCTTTCAAAGTCTCACCCCGCCTTAAATTATTAATTAATCTTAAGCACACGCTGCCAGTGCTGGTGCAGGAACAACAAGGTGGCCACCACCTACCTTTTATTTACATGCGTTTGTCTTTCCAAGCCTCCATTCACAATAGAACTGCCTGTTTTGGTATTCCAGAAGCTTAACTAGCTTGACTATAGCTAACTTAGCAACCCTTAATGACTTTATAACCTCGCTTAACTTAATGCCCTTCTTTATTGTTCCTGTAGGCCTCTAATGCTGGCAAATTAGGCAACTAGTGGCAACTTATTTCTAAATACTTTACGACTGGTGAATGACACATCTTTTTTGCAACAAGTATTCTGTATCTGCTTCCATATGCATCATTTTATACAGGATCCTTTGTTCATGTGTGTTCACACAGTGAGTGGTTGGATTTGTTGGGTCATCTGTTCTTCAATTCCAGATAATTCATTTAAAGATATGGTCCTGAGGAGTGTGAATCATGCAAGTCAACTACCTCCTTCGATAACACAAATAGCAGTTTAAGTAATTTGCACTTGTAAACCACAACTCCAGCAGAGCAAAAGAACCCTTGACAGAAAGGAATACTCCCCCTTCCCCCTTCTCCTTCCCCTAAATCGCTAAGAACACAGTTTAAATCATGCATCAAACACAGACACACATCCCTACCTCTCTCCTCTGGGGCTGGCACCTTACGAAAATGGTTGACATGCTGCAACAAAAAAAGGGGGCAGGTATTACCATACTTAACAGAAAATGATGCTTGCTGGCAATTTGACAGCCAGTAAACATTGACAGGTTAGTTTTGTGCAGTTTCTTGTTTTTCTTTTTTTTAATTAATTTTATTTGGCTCATATGATGGTGCGCACTTACAAACATGGTGCCAATCGCCAGCACTATGTCTGGGAGTATTTAGCATGACTTGTAAACGAGTTAAAGATATATTAATGGGGAAGGGGGGAGGAAGGAAAGCACTTTTTACGACACAATGTTAGAACAAGAACACAGTGGAGTGCAGCACTTTATAGAAGTGAATTGCAGTCTTGTGCGTGCAATATTAAAAGGAAATCAGGAAACAACATACAATTAACACTTGTTTATCTGACCTCAATAGAATGTACAAAACTGGTTTCGATTATCTGAAGTTCTAATTTAACTGTGTTTCAAACCTGCATAGATTTACATGTTCATTTACTAGAAATGAACCTCGCTCATGTTTTTTACCACTAACACTGCACAATTTCTACAATTACTAGTGGTAGAGAGCATCACGAACTGCACCCCCTCCCTCCCCCCCCCCATAGCGACTCTTTTTAGGAGTGCTGCTGCTGAGCACAAGAGATAGATGTAGTAACCAACACGAAGTGGTAGCTGAAGATGAAGGGAAAGAAGTGCGGTGGCACAGAATTTATGTTCAAGCAACATCACAAAGGTTCAATAAAAAACGTTCTGCCACGATTGTCAGTTCTCATCTCTGCCTTAACAGTCATAGCTACAGTGGTGGCTCAAGGGTGATCCATTGCACAGTAAAATATGCTTCGACCTGCAGGAACCAGCGGCCAGGGTCAGTGGACCAGAAACGTAGGAAATCGATTCGAGCTGCGAGCCCGGCAGCCGAGGCGGCTGTGGAATTCATGTGACTGGCAGCATGCGTGCTGTTCACCACCCTAGGCTGCCAGCATGTTCGACAGGATCACCACTTTAGCTACAATGGACGAGGCAGAGATGAGAACTGAGAAACGTGGCCCAAAATTTTTTTTTCTGAACCTTTGCGACATTGCTTGGGCACACATTCTGCTCCACTGCACTTCTTTTTATTCATCTTCAGCTGCTGCCTAACAGTGGTTACTACAGAGGGCTCACTTCATAACTTCCACAGCAACATTTCAATGAGGAGTGCAAAACAAGTTGAGCCCCAAGCAAAGGGTACATGTTAAAAAGCTCCAAGCAGTAAAATTTAACCAAGAAATATGACATCTTTCATAATGTAGCTTGCTTTGAGAATTCCAATCTGTTCATTAAGTTTATTTTTTACAATGATACCTGTTATGGACCTTTGCCTAGATTGAAATGATGTGCAATGTTTAAAATAACCAATACCAGTTGCAGGCCAAAAAAAACCAAAAAGGAAATCCAGTGAGCAGTAGGCTTTATTCCCAGATCTGCACGCCAGCAAAGTGCACAGTTGGCTGCTGACTCTGCAATCCTTTCTAGCACTTTTCGTGTTCTTGGGGAACTTTTTTATCGACATATATAGCACTACATGCACCAGCCAAAGGGCTTCTTCCTGAATGTCAATTGCAACTGTCAATGCTGAGCTGTCCTGAGTGTTACACAATACGTTCAACTACACCTTCATAGCATAGCTGTTGCCACGCGAGAGTTTACAATGCTCCTGCTCTTGCTCAAAAAGCAGAAAGCTTATGATACTGTCATTTGTACAGGTGGCAAATTCTTATGACATTTCTATGACTGCAGTAGGACAAAATCTCATTAGGAGTGAATGCTCATTGTCACAGTGCATGTAACACTCCGCATGACTTATTGCCTTCATATTGGCTCCAACCAAATATGCTTATGCAGGGGATCTCAAAGTGGCCATAGTTCTGGTTGAGATGGACAGTGCATGTGCGCTAGGCAGTTCTAGCACGCCAACTTATTGGAAACCTCTTGTTTTTTGTATAGCTGGACTAGCCCGGACCACTTGTGTGGCACACGCTGCTCAATGACGACCAACAATGATTCCCTCCGCATCCCGCTGTCAACACTCCAGTCAATCCCGGCCTGTCGCCGATAGGCAAACAACCACATTCGCCATAAGGTAAAAATTTAGATGCCTGACAAGTTTCCACAAGTTTCTGATCATTAGATAAACTTAAAGCTGCACCCTTGCATTCTCGCTAGTGTGCCAAATGCAAAGCAATAATACTGAGAAAATGAAGACTGTCAGGCACACTTTCTTTACTTCTTGTGCGGTGTTTCTTACACAAGCGTTGCTGTGGCTATCTTAAAACTAGGCAACTGTTTCTAGATCCTCCCAACGGTCAAAAGCGCGATTGGAAACTTTCGGGCCGTTCGGAGTGCAGTTTACGTTACCGACTACTGCAGACCTTATGGCGCTGTTTACTCAGGCTCAAGCAATCAAACTGCGGTGAATGTTGGAGGATGGAAGCTGTAAATTACATTTATAACGCCGGCTTAGCTCGTGCGCTAAACAACACTCTCCCAGATGCGTTGGCCACATCGTGTGAAATAGCACAGAGGCAGATCGGACGTTGGGTCGGACAAGTTGATATTGCATACTTCTATCTGTTTATTTATTTATTTATTTGCTTACTCAGGAAGACCCGAATAATATTCGCAGTCGATCACTTAGCGTTTCCGACACTGTACGCAGTCTAGTGACGTGTAATCACACTGTTAGGAAAGTCAGGATGAGTCCCCGAAAGTAATAGGGGCCCAGGGCGTAAGCACAAGAGAGTGCACAAGTGCAAAAGGATCTGCGTCCGTTCCCTCCACTTCATGCGATAGACCTGGCTAGAACAATATTTTATTTCTTAAAACTGAAGTAAACTGACAAATAAACTCACCTTGCCGATTTTCTGTGTTCGGAGCTGCGAGGATTGTTGGTACGCTAGTCTTCTAAGGTTGCGCCTGTATTAGTGGTTCTCGATTTATTCTCTAACGTTGAGCTAACCGGAGCAACAAGTGAACATAGCACGGGCAGAGTGGCCTTAGCAAGCTTGATCACAAGATCAAACAACTGACCTCTACTTTAGTGGAGATCAGTAGATCAAACTATTGTCAAATTTTCAGGTCGGACCGGCGCATCGCACAAACTATGGCACAAACGCTTGATCTTGGCGCCAGTTCTAATGCGCAGAATCAATTCAAACTACTCTCCGCTTATTAGGATGGGGACAACTGCGCCATCTGCTGCAACAGCGGCCGCCATTCTCTGACCAACGTCGGGGCGTAATGTAATCGGGGCCATTCGGGGCGCCGATTCTGTCGCTTGCGCCGCACACCTACTCAATTAAAAAAAAAAAAGCGCTTTGTTGTCTTTACCCTAGTGTACATAAAGAATCTGCAGGACGCCGTTACGTGGTACAACACGAGCAATAAATGGTATTCGGTATATTTAATACAAAGCTATTTTATCTAAAGGTAGCCTTTCTTCTTGAGTGTCACGCATGCGCTATTGTTCAACTATCAAACTTATAATTTTAAGTGCCACGATGTTTGTGTGCCTGTATTAAAAATGAGAAAATGTAAGTTAGTAAGTAAGAAATATCAGCCTTTTACTTTTTTCTATACTTCAACTTACAGCTGTGCCCAGTGACCTGAATTCCAGCAGTCGATCACATTCCATCCTTTCTGAAGGGGAACACCAATATTCCATGGCTTGAGCTTTTTTCAGCCTGCACGGTTTCGTTCGAAGCTAGCTGCATGCATTCAAAGTGGTTCTGCTGGTCAGAAATATATAGTGTTAACGTAGGAAATTTATGAAATGGCAGGCGCGAACGAGGGCTGAGGCTGCATAATTCATCTGCACCTCAAAATGAGCACTGCCATATAAATCTTGCAAATAATATTATGCAACACATACAGCTAGTTGGGCGAATTGCTTCAGCATTTCAGGCGTGTAAAAGCGCCAAAGATACAAGGACGAAAGAAAAGACATATGTAGCGCATCGCGCGACTTGTCCTATCTTTCATCCTGTCTCTTAAGACGCATATACACTCTTGCAATCTTATGCACTACGTGTACTCGTCTTGCCATTCAAAGCGATAAAATTAGAGCTGAACATAATTAAAATAAGTTCATCCGCAAAAAATGTGCATGGTACGTATAAATAACACGCATGCAGAAGCATATATATATATGCTCCTGCTTGCAGATTTTCTGCAGATTAACTTATTTTAATTATGTTCAGCTCTAATTTTATTGCTTTGAATGACAAGACGAGTACACGTAGTGCATGAGATTGCAGGAGTGTATATGAGTCTATAAGAGACATGCAGACGAAAGAAAGGACAAGTCGCACGATGCCCGCTACGTGTCTTAATTGTCGTTTCTTTCGTCCCAGTCTTAGACGCATTTACACGCCTGCAATGCTGAAGCAACTCGCCCAACTATATGTGTTTTTGCAGGAGCAGGAGGCGCACGCAGTTGGCGACTGCACAGGAAAGTGGAGAAGGCGCCTCATGCAGGCAAATGATCGACACATCGAAGCTAAGCATCTGTTGGTGGCTTCACCCTCTTGTCGACGATGCGGCGATCCCGAGACCTTCGAACACCACCTATGCGCCTGTCCGGCCCTAGCACAGGAACGTTCGAGGGTCACCCGAGCATATAGACTGCAGGGCCTTCCTGATGTTCCCACCCCGCTACCATCTCCCGCCACTACACAGCCTTGTGGAGTTAGTGGAGTGGAGGCTATGGGATAGCAGAATACCACTGAGCGCACCTGCCCCTGCCTGTCCCTGCCTCCTCTGCTGCCATGTGCGGACGAGCCCCCTGATCCATTACTCTCTTTTCCTCTTTACTTCCTACTCCCCCTCTCCCTATGACGCTGCGCCGTCCTGATGGGCTGCAGAATTTAAGCGTCTCTTTCCTCCTTCATAATCACCATATATATCTGTTGGTGTTAAATACGGGTGTAACACGTACTGCGCACTTTTGATCGCGATCAACCCCGATGCGGATCGAATTTCTCGGTCATGACTGGCTCCTTTGCGCAATCTGCGCGAGGGAGCCAATCGCAGTCGAGAACTTCGATCCAGATCGAGCTTAATCGCGATCAAAATAATTAAGTGCTAGTGTGAAACGATATTAGGTACAACCATTGGTGCAACAAATGATCTAAATTATAAGTAATTTTCCAAGGTCTGTATACAGGCCTTATTTTCGGGTTTCTAGGAAAGGAAAGAATCTTCCAAACAATTCCAGAATCTTCGCCATTCTGGTCAATGCATACCCGAATCATTCCGTGACGGGTACGCACGAACAAAAGCATTTCTCTTCGCTCACCTCCAGCGTTGCAGAGAAGGGTCGCAGGGCGCAGCAATTGAATAACGACGTTGCGTCTTTTGGAATCTTCGAGCGTCCATGCTCGGCTGATGTGACTGCTAGGCGGAATCACTGGGAATCACCATGGAATCACACCCTTGATGCCCTTGCCCCGAAAACCTTCTAAAACGGAACACTGCTGTACCCCGAAGTTCTATGAGCGCTGGGGCGGGTGCATCGAAGCGCAAGTAGGCGGAATATAGTGACGTAATGTATTTTTCTTTCGACCCCCCCCCCCCTCAGCTATGGTCTCGGAGTGTAGCGCAAGGGGCGCAAGGGTAACCAAAAAAGCAAACTATATATATTTCTAGACACTTAGCATAAACACAGCACGGCCGCTCCTTCTCTTTTCTTCTTCTTTTTTTTTTAATCCAGCGGTCGTGACCGGAGTAATTTCATGGGGGAGACTTTCAATCGTTTTTCAATCATACAGAAAGTAAAGCACTTGCATAGCAAAAGTGTAAAAGGGTAAACAAAGAGGACGAACTATGCAGCTCTACTAATCCTATTAGAGTTTGCTTCATTTGCATTTTTATACCGGTTAGAATGTTGCATTAAAATTGTAAATTCTTCTCGATTAGCTTAAGGCAGAAAGCTGGTCTAGTTGGTGGTTATTCATATAAGTTAGTTATTTATTTATTCTATGGGGACATTGCACTAGCGATGCACTAGCGCATAAAGCAGGACACGGACAGGAACATGAAAGACACACCGCTAGTTCGGTGTGTCTTTCATATTTAAAAAAAACGTAAGAAAAAAAAGACTAGCGTTCGGTGTGTCTTTTTTAATGTTGCTGCCCGAGTCCTTTTTTACGCGCTAGTGCAATGTCCCCTTATAACATCTTAGCAACAAAACCGAAACTGGGAGTGCAGCATGGCGTCGCTGCGATTCTATGACCGCGACTTGCGAACGAAACTTGTTGTTGCGCCGTGCCACAGGAGATCTATTCAATTTTGCTGTCGCTACGATGTTTTCGACTTGTTCTGACTGCGGGACAGCGTCTGTGTATGTACTGCATCCCTTTTCCAAAGTGTTAGCGAATCGAAACCTTGAATCCTGAATTCAGTCGTTGCGAAGTTGTGTTCCCACTTCGGCCATGTGACAGTCCATGTCCGGGCTCTAATTTTGCGCATCTGTTCGTCTCGGCCGATACAGAAGCGGGATTCAGTATGTGGTCATGGAGGAAGTACGCTCGCTCGCGAGTGATCCTCTCGTTGCACGACTTGTGCCACTGGAGGCGGTCCATGTCTGATGTTCGAGTGCGGTTTGCGCCCAGCCCCACCGGCGAGATGCACCTGGGAAGCCTAAGGACAGCCCTCTACAATTACCTATTCGCAAGAAAGTACGGTGGGAAATTTCTTCTCAGGATCGAGGACACGGATCAGGTGACTCTCATTTTCCGGGACTATCCTTTGTCGGCGTTACGCCATAACATTGGCTGCGCATTCATCAGAGATTGGCGACTTTATTGCTAGCGATCGATCTGTGAGCTAGTAGCGCGTAAATGTTTATTATAGGACTTATGTAATGTTTATTAAAAAATGCAGCACATAGTGTCACATACCCATTGACACAAGTTGCAGTGAAATATGTTCATTGAGGAGCACCGTGCACATACGTAGCAAATGACCCAACTTGGTACAACGGTTGGTTTTGAACCCGGTTCCCTCGATCGGCACAGCAGCCCGAGGCGCTAACTGTTTGACTATAAACTGCCCATTGTAGTGAAGTTGTAACTTTGATCTAAGTTGGCGGGAAAGAGGTTAGACGTGGACATACATATAAATACATAGAGATATCGCAAACGGGGGGAAATTCCCAAAGAATGCTGATAGCATTAAAACTCATTGCACGCTACCGATAATCCGTGCGCATTTCTTACAGCAGCACGACGGCTGTGTGCGAGAATTTTCTCTCTTCTATGGGTTGACATATAAAAAGGGAAGAATGGTGCATGGCTATAGCTCAGACAACCACAATGTAGTCACATCTGCTCACTTGAAGGCACTGGAGAGGAGATTTTATTCTTCTTATTCAAGAAACTAATGATCACACCATTTGGCTTGAAATGTCCGTGCAGCTCAGTCCAGAGACACTGCATGTTGGTCTGTGGTAAATCCTAAAAGCGATTTGAGTTGAGGCCCTTTCATGAACATGGGTAACTATATGGCCTTACCCTAAGGTGCCTAATTAAACTCGCACTTCACCTCAGTTCTGGACAGTACATATGAAAAGCTCAGGTTGCTCAGACAAAAAAGAGTGCGTGCCAAACGTTGTGGTATATGCCCCTGGCAGTGGAGTTTGCCGGCGAGGGCTGCACCAGCTGTCACAGCAGAAGTGCAACTGTGGGATGGACGGGGAAAAGGCACCTTGTAAGGCAGCACAGTTCACGGCTTTGAAAACAGTTAGGGCACAGCATGATATTGGTGCATTCAATAGCAGAACAAATCTTTTTGCAACACGGGAACCGACACTTACGCTTTTCAGTCCGCTTCATGGGCCTTTTTTAGTAGGCAGTCCTCAACTCATCATACACTACAATTTCGGTGCTCGTACATTGCATTCCTAATGGTGTTGCCGGACGTTTGTGTCATTCTTTTGCCTGGCCGAAGAGGCTTGGTAAAGATGTCCTCGTTGCCATGTTAGGGTGAGAAAACAGCCTAATAAATCGAGATTAACATAAGACATCTTCTCTAGATCATTGCTCCGGGCGATCTAATGCCTCGCCTGATTATACAACTGAGGCTTCATTGACTTCATCACCTCTCTACTCTTATGCTAGTGGCCACAGCAGGCTCCTGTCACTTCAGCATCCATTGAAGCACACCGCATGCGAGGTGTTGTTCACCTGGAGCTATGGTGTCTGGCAAACCGGACTTATTCACCTGGATTCGCAACTTGAGACAAGTTAATTCCATTCATATATTTCAATTACCTTTGGTGCGTGCGATCGCCGTCACCGAGTTGCAATAACGCTGCAATGCATACTAATAATGCGCCAGCAGTCCATCTGAGGTAGTCCGTATTGCAGAAAATCCAAATTTATGTTTACCTTAACCTGCCCCTAAATCCTATTTATCCATTTCGCTTTGTTCAAACTGTGGCTGCAGTAGCAGTGATCCAGCGAAATGCATTGACATTTCAGTGGCAGGAATTTTATGGGCACACTTCATCATTACCTCTGTGCATTAGCTTGAAAAGTGGCAATCAATTTGAGCACGCTAAGTTAGTGAAAATTGAGGACTCGAAAGAGTATTGAAGCAATGGCACGATCAATTTGAGCACGCTAAGTTAGTGAAAATTGAGGACTCGAAAGAGTATTGAAGCAATGGCACGATAGTGTGAACTACATGAATACCGAGCTGAGTCATGCTCGCAGACTGTTGAATTGCTTTGTCACAGAATGACTTCATATATGATGTGGCATCTGAAGGAACACTTGGTGTGTTTCCATGACTTTGAATGTTGCTACTCCGGCAAGCACACACACAAAAAAAAGACATGTTCTTTCAAGCCGAAAGTGTGACCAGCAGTGTACAACAGTTGTTGCAGGTGGAAGCAAATAAGTTTGCTATTGGCTTGAAGTAGCAAAGCAAAATTCACGAGATTTCTGTTGCTCTAAGCAAGAGTGACCGTGCACTTTCGATGCTAGCACAATGTGCGCAGACTGGTCCCTCCGTGCTGATGTTGACTCGACCTGCCGCACGAGGCACTGATAGTTCTTGCTCTGACTTGCCACGTGGGCAGTGTCAGTAGCCTACAGCAATGAAACAGAAAATTTTGAATGCTGATATTGTACTTATGCGAAGTAATGCTTAACACAAATGTGCAGAGAACGGCTGTAAAGGTAGGTGTGCCCAGCCATCCATTTAAGTTATTGAGTGTGCAGGAGAACCATGAAATGCCCTTCACATGAAAGCATTATTTCATTTATTCAATAGTTCTATCGTACGTTAAACATTACATGGGTACAGGCAGGTGAATGTCAGAATGACTGTAGTAATGGAATTATGTTTTTTTTTTTTCCTGTCTGCTGAGTGGCCAATAACGGTGGTAACAGCATGTGGTGCCAGCATGAGCCAATGAAAACAGCAAAAAGAATGGACCAGAAAAATGAGTTCTATAAAATGTGGCCCATGGAGAACATTTATCATATTTCAAAGGAGGTAGCTCACATTTTTTAGCATACGTATGAATGCACGTTCTGCCCTCTATACCATTAGTAACACAAGGGAAAATAAGATGTATTGGCACATGAAGAGCTTGAAGCCAGAGTCATTAGAATAGCAGGTCAAATTCCCTTGAACAAAATGACAAAATGCTTTGTCATTTATGTCACATTATGACAAAACGCTTTGCCATAATGTCAAAGAAAATTGCATGCTACCATGCCTGCACTAGTGAGTGAGAAATATTATGCTGTCTGCATCAGCTTCACTGTTTCCTTGCTCATTGTTCTAACTGGCTGCTCTGAAAATTATGCCATTCAGCTCAATTGTCGTCCAAGAAAATGTTAGAATGCTAATTCAGCCAAATGTGCTCACTCAGTCAAACCAATTATAACATGCCCAGGTACAGCAAATTATGTCAAAAATGCAAAACTTTGTTATCAATATCCATGCAAAAGGAATCCCTTAGAACAAACTTAACCTTGAGTATATTGAACTTCGACTGTAAGTGTGTTATAAAAGCAACCCCCCCCCCCTCCACACAACACACATGCTTTCCAAGCATCGTTTTCTTAACAAGTCATCATCATCATCATCATTATTTAGCTGAGCATCTTGACAGCATGTTCAGTGGCTAACGGAGGTAACCATGTAATTTGCAATACGACACATAAACCAGTAGAGAGCCAGATCCTATAGGGTTGTGGTGTTACCCTACATGTGCTGCTGCGAGAGTCAGCTCACCATGAGGTGTCCAAGCACTGTTGCACAGTTCTGGTCTACCGTGTGTGTAACAAACTCATATGTGCTCATTATACCAAATTTATATATAATGATAGTAGGAACGTGTCAAACTGTATTCAGATGCATGAATTGGTTCATTATAGCAGGGTTTGACTGTACAACAATGAACCGGTAAATTGTTTTCATGCATAATTTATCCACTGAAAGCTTGCACGAAAAAGCGGATGAAATTTCTTAAATGTGACCTAACCTGACGAAAGACAAAGATGCAGATTGACAGAGAAGGGTGCACATAGAATGCATTCCAGTACGGAATACATTGGCCCTTCTCTTTATGGATGCCCCCACAGTGAATGTTTCTACGCGTGGACATGCAACTTGTTTCAAATTTTTCCTGGCCATTAGTGGCAAGGAGAAAACTGTGAATGTTGCACAAAATGTGAGCAGCACCCTCTGCTAACAAACAGTGGGGCCTCACACCACATCTGTGCAGCCAGTAATATCAAGCTCTGTTTTAGCCATGTTGGACAGAAAGCCCAACTAACTGCTATCATTCGCTCCTTCTAATAAGTGTCCTTTCCTGTATAAAAATGCCCAAAGTTTGCAAAAATCTTGTCCATCTTCTTTCACACTGAGCCAATACTGACAGCATAGTGTCTGGATCTAATTATTGTCTGTAATCACGAGGATAGACTGGAAATACTAATGCTATAGGCTCTACCTTTTCCTTTGAAGTCTGCACTGCTGTTCAATCAAAACTGATATTTTTCCTGCAGCCAATCACAGTTCATGATCGAAGGAAGTACACTTGGGTTCTTCCGCAATTCTGTCTTCCCGCTGTGTAGGCTTTCAAGAAGCTTTGTTCCTTATACAATAGAACTCGTTGACATGTTCCTGTTACATATGTTTTCCCGACGCCAACGTACACAATTGAGAACACAAAAATGATTCAGTAAAGTTACACTTATTCTTTACTGGTTCATACGTTCCCGGAAAACACAATTTGCAGCACCAATGTTCAGTACGTCGCCAAACTGCGATTGTATGATATGTTTTCCGGCAGCTAAATGCTATGTAAACAAGAAAATGTGCTAGGCGCACGCGATCGAGAACAGCATATAGCTGCATGCTGCGGCAGCTTCACCGCAATACTCGCCCGCTCATCTCATGTGAAAACGCTGTCATGCACTTAGTTTCTCATTTCGGTACTGGCAAATCTTCTCCGGGGTCATTGCACACGGCATTCGCAGCTTTCACCACCAATCCTATTGCGATAAGCATCTTCGCCAATCCATTTCATAGTGCATGGTGCCATCGGAAGCGTAGAGCACGCTTCTAATAGGCAATAACCGAAATGCGCCGCCGTTTTCTGCTGCAGACTGCGATCGTATATGTTTTTACGCCGCGAGATTCCATGTGAACAACAAAAAGTGCGATGTGCACGCGATCGAGAACAGTATGTAGTTGCCCGTCTCGCATGAAAATGACAGTGCTCACTGTTTCTTATTCCAGTACCAGCAAATCTCCGCCCGGGTCATCGCACGCCATGTTCACAGCTATCGCCGCCAAACCTATTGCAATAAGCACCTTCACCTATCTGTTTTACAGCGCGTGGTGCATAGTGCCATTGGTAGCGTGCTGCATGGTTTTAGTAGGTGATAAACCAAATGTGCCACCGTTCCCTGCTGCAGGCAGCGCTATGTGGACATCACGTTTTGCGTTGGCGGCATCCGGCTTCGCCAACCAGCTCGATGTGTGTCGCCGTCTTGTGCCTCCAACGATCCACGAGACGCTTCACATTACGTAGATGTCAACAGTAGTTGAGTCTGTCAATTTTTTTTCAGCTACTTCGTATCGTACGTTTTCCTGGTTAGTATGTTTTTCATGAATTTTTTTCCCAAACATATAAACGAGGTTCTGCTGTACCACATGCATTGTCTCGCATCACGTAAGGATCAGTGCTTATCCACAAATATTTAAGATATTTTAAGCAGCTTTGTTTTATTACAGTCACGGGTAGTTCCTGGAGCGGCTGAGAGGATTGTGGACACGCTGCGCTGGGCTGGTCTCTGTCCCGACGAAGGACCTGGTCTGGGCGGCAGTGTAGGTCCTTATGTGCAGGTGAGCCTTTGCATACCACATCACTTACACTTCATGGGCATGTTATGTACACTGTACCTAGGTGCAATGAGAGCAGTGAGCACAGATGTCCTTTCATGTTGAAATGTGGCTGTGCAAGTCACTTGTGTGCAGTGGTGACACCACATAAGTTCTTCAGCAGTTTCCCTAAGTAAAATTGAAGCTTACCAGAAAACAAAGCTAACGTCACATTTTCCCGGTGTGCCATCAGATGCTTGTACACACAACAGACTACAGGGTACAATGTCCAGTTACAAGTAACTCAGAATACAGCATTGTATGAATTGTGAGAGTAGTGTATGGTTAATATCTGTTGTATTTTCTAGTCTCAAAGGCTGAAGTTCTACCAAGAGTATGCCCACAGGCTCCTTGAGGTATGTATTCTTGCTCTGTACCTTTTACTTGATAAATTAACCAACTGATGTGAATGATAAGTGCCAATAAAATATGAATGCCAATGCACACTGGAACCAAAAAAACTGGCTTGGTAAAGTGTTGTGCTCTGCTCATGACTACATTGAGTAGGCTGTGAGCCATCCATGTATTCCTGCTTTATTTCAGAAATTCATAAAGGTGTGCTTGGAGATTTGTGTGGGGTGCCACTGTTAATTCCATCCGTCTGTCTGTGTACGTGTGCATGCATACACATTACTATCCTGCCATCTCAAAAGCCATATTTTATATTTATTGTTTTGAGGAATTTGCTTTTCACAATAAGGCATGGGCTTGGCCCATAAAACAGTGAAGGTGCAGAGGTTGTGAAAGGAAACCTGTGGGTGTATTTCTCATCAGAATTATTGTCGCATCACATCAGTAATCATGCACGCTGAAACATGAGGGCAGCAGAAACGTTGTGATACAGTGAACTTCAGTGGCCACAGTGGGACACTATGCCGAGTGCTGCAGAGCATGAAAGTAAAATTTTCACCAGAGTATGGGCAGTAGGAAGAACATCATACTGTGAGCAACTGTATGCACACTGTGCACACCCGGCAACAAAATATTGCTGGGCATGAGATCTGAGAAAGAGCTGAATATCTCGCAACCTCACAACACAATCTGGTATATTTGCATTTCTGGCCTCGGCTAGAATATGCTAACTAAATTGTCATATGCAGTTTTACAGGCTACTGCTGCGGGCTGCTCAGGAATTGAACGTTTTCGGAGATCCTGTGGTCCGTAAAGTTTTGTCGCCGTGTGTACATTCTAGACCTCCACATATTGTCACAGTGACATCCTTCCAGTGCACTAGTAATTCAGGCCCTTGTAATGTCAGCCAGTGTACCAAAGAATGTATGTACCGATACAGCATTCCTGTGACTTTACACACTGACTTTTGCCACTGATACAGTACTTTTTTTTTTGTCATTGTATAGGAATGATTAATCCCGTAGGTTGCCTTTTTGGCAACTTCACATTTGTGCATGGAAAAATTTGCATTATGCTTTATTATGAATTATGCATTATACATTATGAAAAGATCCATAGCTGGTGCAGTTGGTGCATACTATATATATGCTAGTGCTTTGTATCACCTGCGTTTAAAGGATATGAAAGACAAATACTAAGCCGACATGGATTATTAAAAAACTCCATTCCAGAAAACTCCCAGCACTTGTTTCGAGCCTAGAAAAGACTTAGTTTACGAGAAAGTTGCTTCTTAAAGGTCCACATACCTTTAGTGCAATTTGAATAGCTCACTGCTCCCAAGCGAGGAGTGGTGACGTTGCACACACCATCACCACTCATTACTGTTTGTTGTTGGTGAGTAAAACAGTGCCCAACAGATGGCGCTACAGTTTTTCTGCACAAAACACAAACACGTGGCCATGTAGAAATCGTGCTAAGACAGAGCATTGTATTCGCTGCTTTAGCTGCTCTTGGTCAAGTGGTGTAGACTGTTCAGGAATTCCGCGACATCACATGGACATGACATTCCCGGCTACTTGGAGCTTGTGTGAGTTTTGCGAGCTAGCAAAACCAGCGCAGCACCATGCGATAATGAAACTACTGAAATCTAAAAGCGCAGGTGGCACATAGTGGAGAAAACGAAACCTTTCAACTGCCCGTGTCGTGGTCAAGAGTAACATCTATGAATTCTTTTTTCTAAATATCAAATAGAACTGGACAAGTAGCATTTTCTTTCATCTTGTAATGAAATTCAATGTTCTTTTGATTATGAGTGGTTGAGTGCTAGCGTGCAGAATTATAATGAGGAGCACGCCTTCGTTATCAGTCTAGTATTTGAATGTCCCGGGGTAGTCCCTAATTGTGTCCTGCATTCACCTCAATTTCTTGATTACTAATGCTCTGTGCTCGATAATGTTGACGCCTTAGATGTTTTCGATAACTAATCTGTCACTTTAGCTTGGCTTAATGTTTGCCTCTAGTGTCCCTTTAAAACATATGGAACTTTATATTAAGAAGTACGCAGCTGGCTAAATTCAGAAATCTGCATATCTTCACAGCAAACATATCTCTTCAGTGTGGCCTGCACTGAACAGGTTTCTGTGACACTGTCTGTGTGCATACATAGTATTTGAACAATCCTGCGTTGGTGCCTCTGTATGCATTATGTGCACGGATACGTTATCGAATGTATTTCAGGTCATATGATTTTCAGCTGTGGGGAAACACCATTCAGTGCCTTCATTATGTCACATTTCATGCCATTTTTCCAAGAACTCGAGAGAAGTGATTTATAAAAATAATCTTGGTTAGTTACCTTCAGTGTTAATGGGCTGGTGAATATTCAGTACTATGGGTACTGGTTCAGTGGACACTTGCCAAAAGAAGGGAAAAAAAATGCGCGATACCTCGAAACTTGGTGTCGAGGCTTATTAAGAAATTGTTTTCCTTAATCGGTTGCTCTAACCAATTCTTTCATCTCTCTAAGGACAGATCTATTGCAAATGTCAGAAGGGTAGCTTCTTTGGCCATTTAATGCTCTTGCTGAAGTTTCAGAATTGGTGATCTGTTTAACCCATGCTTCTGTGCTCCTAGTTCCCATGTGGTAACATCGTGACTGTGGTGTGGCCACTGTGGTGAATGTGTGTTGTAGACTGGCCATGCCTACCGGTGTTACTGCTCAGAGACACGGCTGGAAATTCTCCGGAAGAATGCCCTACGAAATCAGGAGCTGCCCCGCTATGACAACCGGTGTCGTTCGCTGGAAAAGAACCCACCAGGACAACAACCCTATGTGATTCGCCTAAAGGTCAGTGTTGGACCTTTAGTACTAATCTCTCTATATCCTTTTACTGCACTTTTATGCAAATAAGTGCTTCACTTGTAGAAAAAAATGTCGTGCAAGAACTTGGTGTATCAGACATGCTTTCAACTAATGGCCTACATGACTTGTACATAAATATGTAGCCTTCTACAAAAAAAAAAAAAAAAGAAAATTAGTGGATCCCTCATGCATATAGAAATTAGTTATACAAGCAAAGCTTTCTTTGATATTTACTGAAATGTTTTCACTTCAGTTCTTCACTTCTCTGTAGCTCAATGCTCCTTTATCAATGCACACTTGGGCCCCGTTTTGTTCACTTAACCTCTCTCACCACACACAGCTGCTTTTGATGTCGACTTCAATTCTCTCTGGCCATCTTCTCCAATTTTCTCTTACCAGCTTCATTTCTTGTCTCTTGTACTGCTTGTCTATTTGGGAACCTACGCAGTGGTACATACTCAATATCTGTATGATACCATATTCCTCCATTAAAATAATCAAGGAAGCTTTCTTTGCCTCTGGCCCTCCACTTTTCAGTTGTTGACTGCTGCTATCTTGCCAGTTGTACACTTTGGCAAAGAGGCAAAAAAAGCTTCACTTTAATATTTCTGTGGAGGAATATGGTATAACACAGATACTATCAAATAAGTGGATGTAGATGTATTTGAGATACTCTTCTGAACAAATCATAATCTTATTACTTTGAAATGGCAGAATTCACCACATGCATGTGTAACCAAAATATCCTATCTGAACCTAAATTTACTTCCTCTACCAACTTTGCATTTCAACTTAGTCTCTTGAAACTTGCATAGAGCAACTTGTAATCACTCTTTTAGCTGAAAATGATTTATGTTTTTCAGTGTCATTGTAGTTATGAAAGTTGCAGTTTCAGCCGAAAGGCGACATATTGATAGCGATAGCGAAGTATTAGACAACTAAGTAAGGTCCGTAGTTCTATCAGCTGTATAAATTGCCGTAAACATTTGCCTACTAATTGGATTAACAAGTAAGGTGTCATGTGCGCAGAGGCAAACATGTACAGAGCTCACTCGATGACTGTGGACACTCGCTGTCACAGTGCTGGTGTGATGTTGAGCGGCAATAGTGGTCACGGCTCGCCCTCGCACCAACAGCACATGGTGCGCAGCCCCGATTTTATTGCATTTAGACTTTGCATGAATCCTCACGGCGATGTTGATACTGAAAATTCGTGTGGAGTGTCCATATATTTGTTATCGCAATAAAAAGAATTGAATCCTTTTTGGTATAGATGAACTCAGTAAATTTGATCATAGAAACAAGGGGTTTCAAAAAGTTTTGATTATATTGCATAATTATAAGATCTGCATGAATTAATTTTTGCCAGCTCGATTTCATCTCAGCAGCAATGTACAAATTGTTTGCACGTTGCTTCAAATGTTTACAGCTAGTCATACTATGCAGAGTCATAATGCCGGTATAGTTATTGAAGGCTGTGTATGTAATAGTGTAATTACCATGCTAATATGTCCTTTACCTTTTTGCATGTGGTCATAGAATTGGAAAAGTTTGAAGCACGCACCATTATAGTTTAAAGCCTATAGTGCCCAACGAATTCATGAGGAAATGAAGACTGCCTATAGTGATGATTGTCCATCATTTGCCACTGCTGTGAGGTGGAAAAGAAATTTCCAAACTGTTCACATGTCTCTCACTGATGAACTTAGGAGTTGCCAACCCTCTTTCACTGATAATGTGGCCACAGTGAGGATAGAGGGAAGACATAATTTTGCAAGATTGACTCATTACCATTCAAATGATAATGCAAAAAATATGCTTAAGCTGTGGTAGCATGTGGAACATAGTTCATTACAAATTGCGTATGTCTAAAGTGTTTGCACGTTAAGTACCTCAGCTGCTAACTCCTCTTCAGAGGCAAACACGATCCAACCTGTCAAGGCAGATGCTCACTCTTTTGAAGCACTATGAAGAGGATTTTTTTTAGTAGTTTAGTAACTATAGATGAATGTTGCATCTGCCTATATGATCCAGAGACTAAAGAGATCAGCAAAGAGCGGAAGCGCTCCGATTCCTGTTTGCCCAAGAAGGCCAAGGTCTAAATGAAGGTCATGTTGTCAATATTCTTTTATTGTTGTGGAGTCATCTTGGCAGAGCTACTTTAATAACCGTCTGACTATCAGCAGCTCATAATAATGCTCACTACTGTATAAACTTCTACATGCTATGAAGCAAAAAACACTGTGGTATGCTTTTCAATGGTGCCCGTCTTCTATCCAGTAATGCACCCAAACACTCATCACAATAGCTGCTGTGGAAGCAAAACAATATGGGCTATGAAGTATTTCTCTGTCCACCTCTCAAGAGATCAATAGTCATTCAAGAGATCGGTAGTCAGTCAAGAGATCGAACAGTGTTTTTTCATAAAATCTGAGACTTCTACAATAAAGGCCTACAGAGGATTAAAAAAGGCTGAGAGAAATATGGTAACTGCGTAGTGGTCTAACTACAAAGAAAAAAAAAGTTCTGCATTTATTTATTTCTTGGTGATGATCAGAACATTTTGACACGTCCGCGTATAACATAATTATTAATTACGTAAACATCAAGTGTTGTGATGCCAATTATTGCTATTATTTTATTTTTGGTGGGGGCAGTTCTTGTTCCCACATTTTAAAATCTGCAATAGTTTTAGCCTATTGTATGAGAAAACAGTTTGCCGTCTCATTATTTCATTATCTACTGAAGTAATATTAATTATTTATTACGAGGTATTACTCTTTTCCACTGCTTTTATGGCTGATACACAATATGTTCTGATTGATGTGCAGCTGACAGAAGGCAACCTGACATTTCAGGATGGTGTTCATGGGCCAGTAACCCTAAATTTGGCTCAAACGGAAGGAGATCCTGTGAGTAAGGACCGCATGCCCGCATCATACTAATTCTGTGTGCAGGACTTGGAAGTCAAAGAAAATTTAAGAAGTTCATACTGGTCTTTGACCTGGATAAATTTCTCGTCACTTGTGTAGCTTTTCTTTTTGAGGTACCTGTGTAACTTCAAGTTTCACATTGTATTCTGGTGGATGCCAACTTTAGCTATTATGCAAATCTACCTGCATTGTTGTCTCTTGCTGCGTACTTGAGGTGCTAGCTGCTCTTGGTCCAGATAACCTGGCCACCACTCTGCTTAGGACTAAGGTGTATGCAAGTCACTTTTAGTGCGACTGCAGTCAGAAGCTTATAACGGGGCTTGCTCTGTCCGTCCACCCAGTTCAGTTATGCCACGACATGTGCAATGTGCTGTCATTGTAATCATGCTGTTCTCATGCTACCATCGTTTCACACATTTTGGGGAGTTTGCACAAGATTGCAGGAGTTTCAGAAGCAAGAGTTGTGGGGGAGTCAGGAAAGTGACTGTTGTCGCAGTGAATGAGTTCGGAACTGTAAAAATCGCTGAAGTCTGTTTGTTTTTCTGTTGCCGCTTTCTGAAGATTTTGGCATTGTTTTGATGTGGATAAAAGCACAGTGAGTGGCCCATTGAGTATTACTTACAAACTGTGTCTCCTTGATTTCTGTATACCTGTGCAGGCCTGACCCTTTTCCTTAGCCTTTTCTTGGCTGTGCAGCACTACCATCTCATAAATAACAGGGCAGATCAATAATTGGACTGCCTGTTCTTGCTTGTCTGGGTTGGCTGCCGAAGTATCATCACACTGTACAGCCCAGCTGCATGTGAAGCTCGATTTCATCTCAACAGCGATGTGCAAATTGTTTACACATTGCTTCAAATGTTTACAGCCATACTATGCAGTCATACTGCAAGACTGACTACACATAACATAGTATTATACAATACTGTCATTGCTTTGCATTTAGGGTGAAACTGCTGATTCGGTAGGGGAAAACAGAACTTTCCCAGTGAGAAGACTGTCTGAACTGCGGTTAATGACATAATTCCTGATGATGAGTGCAGCCAGTCTGACAAAGTTCCTGTAGTGAGGCCCACATATGTACCTAACTCCTACAAAGTTTATTTGCATTTTGTTTGCTAAATTTGTGGAGTTCAATTTGTGCCAAAAGTTGTATGCCCTGACAATCGTCACTTTAGGACTTCCACGTGATACATGCCACATCATGTCATGTACAAGGAGTTCAATTTGTGCCAAAAGTTGTATGCCCTGACAATCGTCACTTTAGGACTTCCACGTGATACATGCCACATCATGTCATGTACAAGGAGATGAGTCATGCCAATAACTTTGGGCTGTACTTAGTTTAAACAGCATGTTTTACATTTGTACACCCCCAGCAGGAAGATTCATGTTGTGGCAAGGATGGCTTTTAGTATTTTGCGACATGAGGGTAACCCTGAGTGCTGCTAAAACTCATCGACCTAAAATGGGTTGATCGGTGTGGCTTGTTTCAGCATGCAAAGCAAGGGAGCCACAGTTATCTTGTTTTGGGTGAACAGGGGCTGTGTTGTGAATCAGTCACTTTCAGGAATGTCACTTTCAGTGAATGCTGACTGGCTAAGCCAGAAAGAGGCCTCGGAGCACGCGCTGCTCCAATAGAATGTCACATTGGAAGCCACATCAAGTAAAAGTGAAAGTATCTGCTAAAGAAGAGAGAGAGACGGAGACAAAAACATTCACTCAAGAATACGGCGCTTCATCTTACCTCTGGCAGTATTAGCACTAAATGGTAGAGCAAGTGCAGTTAGTGCTTTTAAAGACTAAAGTATGGGTGGTATTTCTCAGCTCGCAGAGCTTACATTGCGACGTGCTTGCAGCCCTCTTTGTTTTCATCATATGTGCTGGGCTTCATTTGTGTTGTAGCCAAATGTGGATTTTGTTTCAGGTGATCCTGAAAAGCGATGGTTTCCCAACATACCACTTGGCATGTGTGGTGGATGACCGGATGATGAGGGTTACCGATGTGCTGCGAGGTGTCGAGTGGCAGGTCTCAACTCCCAAGCACCTGATGCTGTACAGTGCTCTCGGCTGGGAGCCGCCCCGCTTCTGGCACCTGCCTCTTCTACTTAACAAGTGCGTTAACTATGCTTCATCATAAGTTGGTTGCTTGTAGGAGAGCTGGTTAGCCAAGAGTAAACAATTCAGGTATAATGTGGCTCTTATGGGACAGGTGCACAACCTTATCTGCATTGGTGGATGCCTTGCATGTGATGCTTTTACTGGCAACCTATATGCAGAATGAGCAATATTGCAGATTGTATTGAGCAGTACATTATTATAGTATAAATATGCCTCACTTGCACAATACATTAAAGTGTAATAGCTTACCATCATTTATGGCCTGATGTGCTCGCTTATAAGTCAAAGATCGCAGGTTCAAGCACTGCAAAGAAACATATAGATCAGAAGTTTTCGATAAGCATCCTACTGTATGGCCATGGACGGCACATGCCGAGTTCAAACTAAGTGGACGTTACATAACATTACGCTTAGTCTACTCACTAACAGAGCAAGGGTTATGCTAGATAACCCACTGCTGCCATGAGGCAATGTGTGCACTCGCAGTACTATACTCATGCAGAGCTTGCGTGCGCCTTGTATGAATGTATAAGTACCTAAGTGCAACAGACATTAAATGTTCCACCCAAAAGTTCATCATTGTAATTTAGGATGATGCTCCATGCATATGAAGCTTTTGTCCAAGGAAAGAAAAATGCGTCTGTGAATGCAGCTTACTCTGGATGTCTAGTCAGTCTCCTGCTGCATCTACACTGTACTCAAAGGCTCTAGACAGGCAGGTGTACATTCTTACACTCTGCAATTTTCTAGTGCCAAGAGTGTGCAGATATGGCGCAATGTTAGAATAATTCTGTAACAGCCATGCCTCTACTAGCTTCGTTTCTTTTGACAGAAGCTGTACACTTATTGCCACTATGAAAAAGAGCATTTGACGCGTGTTCAAGCATCAATATTTGCAAATTTGGAAGTCAGAGCCTTGCTCACTGCTATTTTTTATAGAGGGTGTCCCAGTTAACATAAGCCAAGATTTCAAAAATATGTTGGCATACTATTTAATGACATGACTAAAAGCCTTTTACTTCAGTACAACAACAAAGAAATCACAAGCTTTAAACGCAAATCTGGTTTCCCTTTCATGTTGTTGCTTTCCGTAGCTGCCACTTTTGTTGTAACTGATGAAGGAAGGTGCTTTTTATTCTAAAACAACAGTGAGTTGTAACAGATCATGTGCAAAACTGATAAGTGAGAAAGATGTGTCATAGTGCAAATTGGCGCTGCTGTTCCATCACCCTTGTTTCTGAGTACCTAGCACATTTTGCTCAACTTTTGTTGCGCTGAAAGTGCAATGATTGCCACCTCGATGTGCGGGAAATCCTGCTTACACAATTTTGCATCCTCGAATGTGTTGTGAAACTATGGAACAGCTGTGCTGTATTTCAGCCCATTAACATGCAGCCTTTCATGCAGACGAAGCATATGTGCATGCATAATGTTATCGAGGTGCTTAACTGGAAATGCATGTATAGAATGTGAACTTTTCTTTTAAGTATGCACATCTCACCTGTCTCTTGCAGTTTGCTTGCAGTATTATGCTAGGTCATTCTGCTTTAATGTGTGAAAAGGTCGAAGCACAATTTGAGCAAGAAGACGGCAAAAAATGAGTCAAGAAAAACAAGGAAACTCGAAAACGACAAATTTTATCCTCAGCATCTACCAATTGAACGGAAAGTACTTGTTTGGGGTCTCATGCTGTGTTAAAGAGTGTGAGCAGCCTTTCTTGCAGATGAAATCATTCCCGCTGATGTTGCGCAGGGATGGCACCAAGCTTTCCAAGCGTCGAGACGACATCCGTGTGGAAAAATTGAGAGTGAGTTGTTCTATCTTGCACTTTTGCCATGCAACATGAAGAGCCCTCTGTTTTCTGCTGAATGCGTGTTCATTTGTGGGAGCTGCTCGGGGTTCTGTTGTAGCTTGGACAGTGCTGCTGTCATGTCAAATGGATTTTGTAGCTTGTGAAATGTTAAGAACTGACCAGCCCTACAACTGTGATTGATAGCTCATAAATAATGCATCACGCAAATTGGTTTTGCAGTATCTGCATGAAACAAGCTACTGTGCTTATACAGTCGAACCCACTTATAGCAACATTCAAGTGCCACAAAAACTCCATTGTTATAACCGATAATTGTTATAACCGGGTTGCATGAAAAAATAGCAGGATGGCAGAGCTGATGTGATAAAACTATTATGGCGGGGAGGCCAATGCTCCTCCCCAGCCTCTATCCATTTCCTCCATCCGGCTGCTGATTGTATTCACTCGTTTAACTGCTTCTTGGGTGCTCCAATCGCATGTAACAAGCCGTGGCTGTCGCCGTTAGAGAATGGCACTGCTATACAACTGCAAAGAGGTGTCAAGGGTGGCAAGCGATATGCGAGCACCGCCGAGGCATCACATTGGTGGCCCAAAAAGGGGCCTTTTAAAAATTGCGAGAAGGCTGCTGCGGCAGCCTGTCAGCTTGAGAAATCCAGAAGAAATGCTGAGGAGAGATCACCACAAGCATCTCGCCACGTACTTCTCACTGGCTTGCACAAGAAAGGCCTATGTTTGTCAGCCTTGAACGCTATGCATGAAGGTTGCCAACATCCTTCTCCAAGGCATCCAACTGCTCCACGTACTGCAGCGGAAGGTTCCTCGCGAAAACGAAGCCCCGGAGGAACTGAATCATCTGCCAAGCCTCCTGTGAGGACAACGCTGAGGCAGCCTGCCCTACCGCATCATTGCTGCCATCATTGCTGTCGCTGTCTGATGTAAGCACGTTTGTAATTGCCGATGCTCTGCGGGTGGATCAGCCATCTTCCGTTTCGGCGGTGAGTCAAGCGAGGCTGAGAAACCGCGTGGCCAGGAATGACTTCAACGAAGCCAACTACAATGAATGTGAGTGATTAAGCTGTTCGTAGAACTGCACTTAATGAGTACAGACGTGGTTCTTGAGGGAAGGAGGAAAGGCTAGCACTATCTTCTGCAGCCCTTGTGGGAGCACGGCTCAGTGCCAGCAGGAAGGCGGAGGGAGGAGTACAGGATGAATGAGGAGCCAGTGAGCAACATGCGAGCAATCCGCTTGCGGTGCATTTGGCGCAGTCCATTCGTGTTTTGGAGGGTGGGGTGGCATAGAGCTATGGGTGCAGCCCATTCCTGTTCGCAGGGGTGGGAGGGCGACGGGAGAGAGCCGCGTAGAGATGGCTGGAAAATGAGCGCACGGCGGCTGTTGGAGCAGCAGCCCATTGTGCAGCAGCTCGAATTTCTCATTTTCTTTTCCTTTTTTCCTTTCAAAGATTTCGCAACCTGCCGTGGTTGCTCAGTAGCTATCGTGTTGGGCTGCTGAGCACGAGGTCACAGGATCGAATCCCGGCCACGGCGGCCGCATTTCGATAGGGGCGAAATGTGAAAACACCCATGTACATAGATTTAGGTGCACGTTAAAGAACCCCAGGTGGTCGAAAGTTCCGGAGTCCTCCACTACGACATGCCTCATAATCAGAAAGTGGTTTTGGCACGTAAAACCCCATAATTTCTTTAAAAGGATTTCGCATTTCACTACCTTTCGGCTCAGACACTCAGCAACCAGACTTCATCGTTATAACTGATAATGCTGCATTGGGGCATTGTACTGAGCGGGTTATTTCACCATGGAAAACATGCAAAAGTTGATGGTGCAGCTGCTTCTCATTGTTATAGCTGATATATTGTTAAAACAGATATTGTTGTAGACCGTAATTGTGCTTCCACATTATGCTGCATGGCAGCCAACTGCAGCCAGCGGTAGTAGAAGAATAATGCACTCGTAATAGTGCTGAGCAGACAGAGAGAAAGGGTTTCACTTAAGGATGACCAGAACACTGTTGGTCAAAAATCTTCTCACTTGGCACTTTGAAGGAGTGTCCATGGCACATTCTTTTGTAAGATTTATTTTAAAGAGGTGCAGTAGTGTACAAGGATGGAAGTGGTGCACCAATTGCGCCATCTTGTTAAACCATCAAGCTGTGCCAGGCAGTGCCAGAAAACTAATTTCGAATGAAGCTGCCAAATTTAGCAGGATGTGTGTGTTCAGTGGCAGTAGAAAGTTTTAGTAGTGCCAAGTTACCGTGAGGTAAGTGCGGTAATACCGTACCGGCTGAGGACGGTGCATGCATGCACTTTACTGTACAGAAGGACTTTCCGCGTGGCATACAAGAGGGTAAGGAGTCGGTAAGGTTCGGCTCGCACCATGTTATGCGAACCGCACCAAGCCAAGACACAGTGAGAAACTGGTGTTGGCCACAGAGTCCACGCCGTGCATGTCCGTGTCTCACGCGTGTGTTTCACCGTGGTAGTACCAAGGCTCGAGTTTACTTTAATTCACCTTCTGTGACGCGACGAGGTGGCAGCAAGCACCGCAGCCCTTCTAACCTGAAGGTAAACTTGAGCTGAACTGAACTGAACTGGTGACCATACTGTTCATAACAGGTGAGTAATATGCGAATGAGACAGAAAAACATAATAATAAAGAATATTTAAAAAAAGCGAAAATCTTCTAAAATAAAAACAGATAACAAAAAGTGGCAAAAAAAAAGGCGCTTCGGGTTGGTGGCGCTATCTAGTGTCGCAGAGTTTACTTAAAGGAGATGCAGAGGTTTTATTGCACTAACTATATTCTTCTTATCTGCTGGTGTAAAGTGCCGGCAGCGGTGCAATTTACAACAAGCAGTCCTTTTTTGTATATTGCTTAGAAAAGAACACCTATGTAACAAAAAAGGTTTTGTGTGTTGTAGGGCAAAGTGTCACAAGATGTTGTAGCCAGCCTTGTGACTCGCATCTACGTTTGCAGTCACCAGGTGCTTATAAAGAATAGTATATGTATGGACAAGCTAATGCATTCTAGTATTCGCCAGAATGAATGTTTCCCGCTCAACACATAGTTATTGTATTCAGCAAAGTGTCAGTGTTAGCCACCATCATCATTATCATGTTGCCATACGCATCGAGCCACACACGCAGCTAAAGTGTTTTCAGTCATCGCGATAGGTTAGTACGGAACGGTAATACTCTATCGTGTACCGCACATGCCATACGGTAATAAGGCACTGATAAAACTCTCTAATTACCCAGCCATAGACATCCATTGGCTAGTGCTTAGCCCTGCAATCCAAGCCTAAGCAATACATATCAGCATCAGCGTCTTTGGAGTGTGGGTGTGTTTGCTGGCATAATTGTAACTAGGCCCCAAGAAAATGAAAACCGTTTTGTGCTCTACAATGCATTGAGAATGTTTTATAAAAGTGTTACGCATTTGTGTAAATGTAGACCAGCTAAAGGTCATTTGAACTGGCGCTCATTTCATTGGACAGTTGGGAAGGAAAGTCATTCTGAATTAGTAAGGTCGTATAGTCTGCTCAGCGTGTAGCTCATCAGTTTCGTTATGCATTTTAGCACATAACCTTGTGTCCTATTCGTACATCTACGTCAATTCATGGGCGAATGCTGTGCATGTGACGTTCTAAATCTATTTTGCTCGTGCACCACGTCCAGTTACTGGGATGATAGATTGGTACGCCAACAAACAACCTGCTTGCTTTCATGAAACTTAGTCAGAAATATCCAATGGCAACCGCAATTGTCACTTAAATTTGCACTTGGGCTGCACTGTTTTCTGGCTGGCCACACCACACAAAATGAGGCTCTTGCCACATTTATATGACATCCTCTTGCCGAGGATGTCATATTTATAGTCAACCTTAGCCGCCAAATTGTGGTCGTAATTGACCCGCCATGGTTGCTTAGTGGCTTGGTGTTGCACTGCTAAAAATTAGGTCGTGGGATCAAATTCAGGCCACGGCAGCTGGATTTCGATGGGAGCAATGGGGAGGAAGTGAGGCCGTGTACTTAGATTTAGCTGCACATTAAAGAATTCCAGGTGGTCAAAATTAATCCGTAGTCCCCCACTGTGGTGTGCCTCATAATTAGATTGCTGTTCTGGCACCTAAAACCACTTTTTTTCTTTTACAGCGAAGCTGTCTATGGTTAGGATCTGGCGGATCGCATCCGCCAGATCCTAACCAACAAGACCAACAATTTTTCATACGTGGGCCAATCCCAAAGATAGTGCAATACCTGGCTGACCCACAGCAGAGGGGAAGCACTCACCATGTATAGGCCGATCCCAAAGATATTGCAATACCGAGCTAACCCATAGTGGAGGTGCAGTTCACCATTGTCATCCTTCTTCATGGAGTGGAAGGGCACTGAGTTCTTTTTCTTTCTTCTTTTCTTTTTTTTTTTGTCGTAATCAAACGTTTGGCGAAACTGCAAACATCCGAAAAAATTCTGTTTGCGGCAACTATGTTCGCGACACGACTTGTGCAGATAGGGTCCAAAAATGTTATTTAAACATCGCTCAACGCACGAAATATTCGTTGCCGTTTAACACTGCCATTATAGTGCCTTTGGCAGAACCGGGAATAAGCCTGAATAATCGAGCTTATTCAAAGTATTGGTCGATGAGGCAGACCGGAAAGCCACGAAACAGTTTTATCTCTTTATTGTATTCAAAAATATCTTTGAGCTATTTCTCAGCAAGTGATGTCAAATATTGGCAAACGTGCAATGACCAGTACGTCACTTCACATTTATTCTGTGGTATTCTGCTATCTTAATAGAAGGTCGCCAAAAATTCAAACTACCTGAGGGCATTACGGAAACGGCGTTCACTGTACCTTGATGGGTATTGTTCATGGTGGCCACTGTGAATATTTCTCGTTCATTGTGCACGAATACATTTAATTAACTAAATTTATAACTTTACCTATTCGAGGAGATGTCAATGAAAAAGTTGTAGAGGACGTTGACAAATGCCTGACAACAGCATTTAAAACAACCTAGGATTCGGGGACTCTTTGACAAAAGAGAAACCCCATGAAATAACCAAATAAAAAATAAATAACTAAAGAAACGCTGTGACTATGACAGCGGTTCTATGCACCAAAAATTGCACCAATCTTTACGCAAACCTCATCAAATAGAGGCACTGGGAATGACCGGCTGCGCTTTTTTCTCGCCGCATCAGCAGTTTTTGGCACACATCTTCAGTCCCTATCAAATGCAAAGTAGAGTGGTCTTATAATGGTTCACTTTCCAAACTGTTGCAAGACAATGGCCAGGTTTGCACGTTCATAGTGTACACAATGCACTGATGACGATGTTTACGTCTGAGGCCACTTATATTACTTGTGCGGGGACGCGTTGTCACATATATTTTTAAACAAATTTGCCAGTAGGAGGAGGATGGAGGCATTTTTTTGTTTTTCTTATCAGAAAAAAGTTTAGGGACCTTTCTATGTGGACAGAAACATTAAACCCATGCTTCTTTCACTCCAGGAGCAAGGCTTCTCACCTGAATCTGTGATCAACCTGCTGGTGTTGGCAGGAGGTGGGTTTGGCAAGCAGTACAAGGACCAGTTTCTTCGGCTCTCCGAAATGGTTGGCAAGGTAGACTGCATTTTCTCCTCTTTTGCCACTTTGTCTGTTGCATCCAGTAGTTCTAAGGCTGCCCATTTTCTTGGTAGTTCTTGAATTGTGTTCCTCTTCCTGAGCATTGCAAATCACAGTCACATTTTGAGGTCTAGCCTCATTCAGATTACACAACAAATAGGTTCAGTGACTGCGGCATTCTGCTGCTAAACATGAGGCTGCTAGTTTAATTCCTGGCTGTGGAAGCTACTTTATAATGTGAAGGGAATACAAAAATGCTCATGTATCTAGGTGATGGGTTTGATGTGATGAGCTATGATCATGATGATTGTGATTATGATGAGCTATGAGAGGCATTGCAGTGCACTACTCCTTAATAATTTTGGAAACCTGGGTTTCTTTTATGTTCATCACAGTGCATGAGCATTTTTGTGTTCCGTCCCCACCAGAGTGTAGCCAGCTTGACTGGCTGAGAATCAAGCCCATGAGCTTGTGAGCAGCAGCAGCAGCACAATTCCGGTTACTGAACCATCATGGTGAGTGTACCTGTCTGGTGTCGGTAACTTTCACTGCAGGAACCACCTCAACTAGAGTGTCGCTAGTTGTGACAATTCTGCTGCTGCTGCCACTGCCGCCGCCGTTGCTGCTGCTGCTCTAGCACTTAAATGTCATGCTAGCCTTGCTCGTTCTTTCTCTTCATTTCCTTTCTCCGCTGTCCATGCTCCTAGCATGGCTATGTAGATTCCTGAGAATTTTTGAATTCTAAAGTAAAGCAGAGACATAAAAGAGGACTGCAGTACCTATGCTCTCTTTTATGTGCTTTTATGTTATTATGGGTTTTCTCTAATGTCGTTGTTCTAAGGGGACCTGTTTTACAACAGTTATGCGCCAACTAGCCAGGTTTGCTATCCTAAGGTCCGTTTTTCTTCTCTGTGCAGTTACAGTTGGCATCTTTTGGCATCCTTTTTCTTACCTTTAATATCAATAGATGATGTGTCAAAGTGTTGTTTACTATAGAATCGAGTGCAGTAGGCCACCAATTTTATGACATTCTATAGGGGCATGCGAATATTCAAAACTTTGAATATTCAATTCAAATTGGTAAGCATTTGATTCACTTCAAAAGACACTTTTACTATTCAATATATTTGAACCCCTGACAATTGCTGTTGTTGATTGGTTACGTCAGCTTCGCTGTGCTGCAACTGTGTTATGTCATGAAGCATACATACTGTATTGCAGTGAAGTATATTTTCTGTGCAGTGAAGCATTTGAAAAGTAAGAAGTGTGCACTGTCAAGGGGCATTTGCTGGTGCTTATGGCTACCCTAAACTATCAGCTCAGGTACTCATACTGTGCTGCCTTTTCATGGATACGGACAACACCAGTAGCCTACTAGAAACCTCTGTGTCCGATACTAATCAGGCTAAGTGACTGAAGACACTGTTGGCAAAGTACAATTTTGGCCAAGTAGCAAGCTTGGCAATGTTTTTACACCCTCATTCTAAAGTAGCTGAGTACCACTAGGATGCTTCAATGGAAAGCTGGATTAAAGACCTGGCTTCCAGAGGAGCAAAGGAAAGTTTGACACCAAGAAACCCAGATAAGTCAACAACCAAAGCTTCTGAAGAGGCTCCTTCCACGTCAGCACTATTGAAAGAATTTGATAAGCTCAACCAGCAGCAACATTCACTTGCTTGTGGCAGCCATTTCCACTTTCACAAGCACAGGTTGAAAGATATGTGCTTGATGAGATTTTGGACCAAAAAGATCCATGTATGTGGTGGTGTAAGCATGGTGCCTGCTGTTGGCTTGGTTTGCAAAGCGATACCTGCTGATACCAGACACTAGTGTGTCATGTGAGCAGCTCTTTTCAATGTCTGAAGGAATTGTCGCTGCTCCCCATACACATCAGGCTGCTATTCTTTCTTCATGTCAACACTAAATAACTGCAGTTCTGATGTCAAGCAAAGGTGTTGTACTAGAGAATCTTGTTGACCACATTGCATAATTCTCCTGTATGTAATTTGCTGTTTTTGTACCTCTGGTTCATACCTCTGATGAAAAAAAAAATTTGTGTTTCTGCAAAACCAATAGTACTTGTATTCAAAAAATATTCTACAAGTATTTGATTTGATTTGCACTTGGTTTTCATTATTTGAATTCGCTTCGAAATTGCAAATTTGATATTTGCACACCCATAATATTTTAGTGTGCAAACCGTAGTGCAATACAAAAATCATAATAGTGACAACATTTAAACCAGGTATGACATCTGGCTCTCAGCTTGTCATTTGCCTGGCTCTGAAAAAGTTAGGTATGTGAAAATAAAGCCACTAGGGTAATGTATGGGCACATTCTGTAAAAGCACACAGGGAAATACATTGAAATCAGATCTCCAGCAGGAAGAGTTTTTACTCGTTGATTGTTTTCTTTCACTGTGTCTAACAACACACCGTGGTAGGTTAACCACGTCTACTGCATTCTTGGACATGGTAATTCTCTTTCATGATACAGTTGCCGACCGATAACTTAGACACCAATAATCCAGACATGCTCGGTAATTCTGACACCTTTGCGGCACCGCCAGTGGCCCGATAGACTTAATGTGTAAAGATGACTGATATTTCAGACAGCCGCCAGCTCTACATTCGTTTATCTAGACTCCGTTCGCAGGTGTAGCATGCGCCATTTCTGCCGCCCTTATCTCCCCGAGCAACCTTGCCGAGACATCAAGTATGGCCTCAGAAATTACAGGCTAGATGATAATCTCTGAGGTTTTGCCTTGATCACTGCTCTATGCCTCTGAGATTTAACTGCAACTGCCAATCTTGGAGGCTTTGTCTGAATTGTGGGGTTGCATCAACATCTTGATCATCACATACTTTTCCAGCATTGCCGCGCATGGCCACGAGACAGTCAGGCGTAAGTAAGAGTGGGTGCGAGAGAGAAAATCTGGGGGCTTTTGCTCCTTGAATATATGACGCTGCCTAGGCACTACAAAGGAGGTTTCTTAGCATGTGTTGTATGCGTTTGTCCCTAGTTATGCCGGCATTGTGGAGTGGGGTCAAGTTTGTTTACGCTCAGATGCTTACTGCCGCCACAGTGAAATAGATGAAGCAGCAGGTACTGACACCCAATTAGGCGACCTCTGTGTCAGACAGACTGTCTTGCACTTGTGCAACTCATGCTAAGTCAGTTGTGCGGGATCATAGCTTTCTCGTGCCTTACGGCAATGTACCGTGAAAATAACATCACAGATGTTTCTGCGGGAGCAATAAGGACTGTGGTAGAGCCCGGGCCGCACATACTGAAAATGTAGTAGTCAGAGGGCCTTAGCAATTGCAGTTGAACGCAAGTGGCTGAAAAGCCGCCAGTGACGCTTGACCCCTCAAATGACCGTCTCATGCGCTTGATGCACCTTCAACCGCTATGAGAATATGTCACGCTATCCTAACGCCACTTACGCTAACCTAACCTAACGTTAACCTAACCTAACGTGGCCAAGACGCAATGACGAAAATCCCCAGCGTAACCACTGTGAGAATATGTCGCACCACCCTAACATCTTTTATGCTAACCTAACCTAACCTAAGGTAACCTAAACCTCACCTAAACCTGAGCTAACCTAACCTAATGTAGGCAAGATGCAAAGCCAATAATCCTCACGGCATGACATCAGGCAATGGCGTTCAGCTGCGGTTGCTATGGTGCTCTGCGTTTATTTCACTCAAAGGGGACTGCTCAAAAATGCTCCTGAAAAGTCACAGACAGCAGCATACAAAGAGCCTGCCAAGAGCGAAGATGCTGTACCAGGGGAGCAGGCTGGGCCTCTACTACGACCCCTACTGCTCCCCCAGAAAAATTAGTGATGTTTTTTTGAAGTTAGAGTGGTTTAAGGGGCAAGAAAGGTTTAATCCGGCATGAATGACTCAGCACCAGCGCCGCAGGTATGAGAAAGTCTGTCAGACGTACCTTCAGACACAGAGATCACCAAATGGGGCGTCCGTGCCCACTGCCTCACCGTGCGGGCAGCCAGCGTTGGTGCGTGAACAAGCTTGGCCCCACTCCACAAAGCCAGCATGCCTAGGGGACAAACGCATACAACATGTGCTAAGAAACCTCCTCTGTAGTGCCTAGGCAGAGTCATATATTAGAGGAGCAAAAGCCCCCAGATTTTCTCCCTCATGCCTGCTCTTTGCGTTCCAGACAGCACTCTGCAGGCTCCAACAAGTCTTTCTCGTGAAGGTATAGATAGGCCGCGTCAAATGGCACAAACAGTGCCCTCATAGTGCGACTCCATATGAGTCTCTAGTCGCAGTCCTAATGGGCCTGACTCCTCAACTGAAGAGGCTGAAGTGCCGCCTACCACAATGAACTCAAATGCGGACATCATCGATGACTTGCTGGGCGGCGGTGCACTGATTCCTGCCACCATTAGGTTTGAAGACTTTGGAGACGGGTCGACAATGGGGGGGGGCGGTTTCGTTGTGTGCCGAACTGAATGATGACGAAATAATTGAGCAAGTTCTCCCACCATCAAATAGTGACTCTGACTCTGATGATGATGTGTCGTGTGCTCCAGAGCCTTCCACATGTGGATCTGACTCGAACCTCTGCAGTCTTTGCATCGGTGTACAGCTAAACTCAAAACTGGCTGAAATACAGGCAGATTTAGTTACACGTAAGCGGAAGTGTGTGCAGCAACGCATCGACCACTTGTTCCAAGCACGGCAGCCTCAAAACGTAAATAAAGTGAGCTTTTTTGGATACATTCGTTTTTTTTGGACATTTGATAGTTCGGATGTATCTACGTTCCCCATGGAGTCCGAAGTAGTGGTTGTAGACTGTACCTAGAAAACTCGGCTTGCAAGGTGAGGTTAACTTCTACAGTATGTTTATGTACTGTGTATGTGCTTTGTGTCCCCTGTTACTTTTCTTATGCAAGTTCTACAGCTGTGGCTATTCTTGTCTAATTGGACATCAATTTAACGAAGTTACATTTGCAGTTCAAAACTTTATTTGCATACTTGCAGCTGAAATTTTTCCCACTCCTTTGAAATTTTCAGCCTGTGTAGCTGCATGAGCTATGTTAATGCAACAGAAGTGAGGCCACTGCCGTGAAAGTGAGACGGCTTTGTTGTTGATACTGCAGCAAGATGCCTCTTGTCATTGGCACTATCGCGACAATTTTCAGCAATCAGTAGGGCTTATCCACAATATAGAAAAGGTTAAGGGAGGAAGGGGGAAGGCACGCACAACCTTATGCATTTATGTGTGCCACATCTCGCCACTCTATGCAGTTTTCACCTGACGACTTGAAGGCAGGCTCCTGTCGTCTGGACACTGAGCGGCTTCAGTCTTTGAACAAGCTGCACCTGCATTCCTGCCTTGGCTCAGAGGATGGTACACAGATGCTTGTCAGGCAGTTGCAGCAGCTTCTCGCTGAGCAGCAAAGCTCTGCAGTTAGCGCATCCTTTACTGAGCGCGACATCATCCATGTTCTGCACCAAACAAAGGTACCTTCCAACTTTTCTTGAGCCTAGGGCTAAGCTTGTACTAGGTGGCGGAGTAAACTTTGTGAAAGCACACACACACACACTTGCGGCTTGTACTCCATGCTACACCTAATGCATAGAATACTGCAGGCACACTGCACAGGCATCAACTCTGCTAATGCCAGGTCATCTGCTATTGTGCTAAAGGGTGCTCCATTTTGGTACGAAGAAGCGTATGCTCACACACATGTGAAAAGCAACTGTCATTTGATTTCTGCACATATGCAATGTGTCAACAGTACTTTTAGCGGTGGTTGCATGTGGCCTTTATTGAAGTGTAAGCCATGCATTCACAAGTTTGGTCTGCTATGTACATAAAAGCAGCATAGTATTGTGTGCCTTGTCTTGCTTGTACACGCAATGTGTATCGATGAATTCTAGGAGATTTAAAAATTTATGGAATCTTGAAGAGATAAAAAAAATAGTAATTGTGTGGACTTGACAGGATTCCAATAGCTTTAAGAGTACAAAGAAAGCAAACTCTTGTTGCCCGATGCTTTTAACAGCTTCTTGTCTGCAGTCGGCCATTGTCTTTTATGGTGACAAAGTGCTTTAAGGGGCACTAAAGGGAAAGGCCAAGTCAGTTTGGACAGATTCTTTTAATTAATGTCGCGGTGGTAGGTTGATTTTAAATAGAAAATGAAGGTCAAAGTTCAAGTTCATTTTTATTTCCTGCCTACACCATGGTGCTTTTGCATCGATGTAATGTCATGGATTTCAAAGCATTTTTTGGTATTTGGCCCATTGTGGCTCACTAAATATTTCTGAAAATCTCTAACTTCAATGTTTGGCTTTGTTAGAATGCAATTCAGCCCATTATTACTGATAAAAAATAAACTAGGCCCAAGCAGTCGCTGTCAAAATCTGTGACATCACAGTCAGCTGATGTGAGAACTTAACAAGATGTCACCTGTATTTCGTTTTTGAGTCTTTTCTGGCCTGCCAAGCCTCCTATCACGGTAGGAGCAACTTTTTTGGTAATGCAGAAGCGTAATTTACTAATATATCTCAACCTATTTTTCTAAGGTGAAATTAACACATGTTCTGTTTACCACCTTGGAGCTGACAAGGGAAGCTTCATTCTTGTCGAGTGTATGCAAGCTACATTTGACAAACTAGTTTCTGGATGTAGTTGCCTTCTTTAACAGATTCAGCAGAGAAGGTAAAAAAATAACAGCACACACCATGACGAGGGCCGGTAAAATGCTTTGTCCCTAGGCTTTGCTGCAATCTCACTCCGGTCACTATTTTTGGCAAGGTTATTTATCCATGGATCAACTAATCTAACTGTTTAACCTTGTTTATGTTACCCACATGATCTGTTAAGCTAACCTATCCGATCTGAAAACAAAATATGGGGTATTACAGCACTCTCCTTGGCATAAGCTTTTGGTACCCATCCAGCGCGCCATGTCCCCTAACACATCAGTCATGATTATACTGTGTCGTGTATCATTCATGTCTTATACTCACGGAATGAAATGAAACAGGAAAATTTGAATGTAGACTACCCCATGTGTGCAATTACTCAAGAGTGCTATGTCAGGTCGCTGAAAATCTGGTCACTAAACTTGACGTGAACTGTGATCTATGTTAACAAGCGAAATTTACGCCAACATCACACAAACTGGAGCCAGTGAAAATGTAAGTACAGCCGACTTCCGTTTATTCGAAACTGGTCGAATTATCCAGCAAGTCGAATTAAACAAATGACAGAGAAAAAAAACACCAAAACACTTAGCAGTGTTTGCCTTTAAAGTTAGCTTTGCCGTAATGGTGCTCATTATGCGGAGAAGCATATTAAGCGAGACCAGGTGCTGTTATTACGAGACATAGCATGTGTTCTTTAATTTACACATGTACATGCGCCGTCTCCGGTCATAGTACGAGCACCGAGATGCGTAATAAGTTTACTGACAGGCCTTCAGAGTTTAGATAGACCCCTGTTCTTTCATTGGCTTTAAACGTCCCCTCGACTTTGGAAGTTTTTTTCATTTTACCGGGTTCTTTTTCACTAGCTTTTCCAAAACACAGATGGTTTTTCTCTGCTTCTCGGTTCAGGGCATGTGCACATGCGCATAATTAAGGAATGCATACTAGGCCCCGTTAATGTTCTTAAATATGAGACATTCATGGCACGTGCAAAATGAGAGCGCCAATTTCCACAGAAACATCAGAAACAGCTCTGAATTGCTGCCAGCATTCTTATTAGGCGTCGAGGTGCTTGTACAGTGATCGGAGACTGTGCGTGCGCACCTGTAGAATTAAGAAACGTGTACTATGTCCTGTGACAGTGGACCCTTTCCTTTATTTGTATGTTTCACAATAAGTCTCATATGCTTCACAGGACAACACTGCTGTATTGCGGCGAAGCTTGCCAGTGAAGTTCGAATTATTTGGTGAAGGACCTTTGGTCAGATTGAATTAATTGAAAATTACAATTAACCGAAGTAGAATTAATGGATGTCGACTGTATGTACTTTAGTTAGCCCTAAAGGATGCACTTCATTCAATTAGTACAGTATAAACATTGTCCCACCTCCTACCTTTCTTTTTATGAACAGCTGTAAACTAGAATGATCTTCTCACCAGCATTATTGCACTATACTTCACATTTCAAAACTACTGTGCATGTTAAAATAAGAACAGCGCGAGAGACGGGGACAAACAAAGAAATACACGCACAACGCTGACTTCCAACTATTTGTTCAGTTTATTTTGCAATCACTTATGTTTTTTTGTTAAACTTTTTCTCGTAATGTTGCACCTGCTTTTTTTCTTGTCACTTGTGTAAACCGTTCACATATTCCTTAGAAGAGCAGAGAATTGGCTGAGTTGGTTAGGGGCAGTGCAACGGACGAAGACGAAGAAAGTGAGACGACAAACAATGCTGAACTAGCTACTGAAAACCACTTCTTTTTTAAATTTCTATAATACAGTTGACGTTTGTTAATTAAACCTTGATGGGAGTGTTATAATGAAATTGTTCTGCTCAAATTATCGCTTTATTCAAAATTTCTTCCAGTCCCAACCCAAACGCATGCATTTCAAATCGGATTACTCAAAGCAAAGCAATAAGCTGCTCCGCTTAAAGCAAACGCCAAGTGCCTTTCACACAGGGCAAGCGAGTGACCCTCTCCATCTCCAGTTATGCTGTCATGTTGACTGTGCACCCTTTTCCTCCTGGCTACGTCCACGTGTTATCATTGAGGAACTTGCCGTCATGGCACTGCGGTGCCGTGGAAGTTGTGCACAACATAACAGGCAAATGTTGCTCCGCGCAGTCTTCCGTGTGCCAGAGGCCATACGAACGAAGATGCACGAAACATCATCTGTGCTTGTGCATGATCGGGCTCAATGCGCTATGCAGAACCCGTGTTAAACTTCTGCAGAATTGTGCTATTCCAGCTCTGCCTTAGCTTTTATGGAGTAGTTGCTTTTATTGAGTTACCACAGATATCAGATATTTTCACCATCCAGTTAACTTCGTTGTAATGAAGGTTCACTTTATTTCTAGGTGGTGTTCATGAGTATGTCCCTTCCCAGCCTTCACGTTGTGGGATCTCTCACACCCGTGCTCTTGGGACAAAGGAACGACAGTACACACTAGTGCAAACAATCACTAGGGCATTTATTGCACCTTTCATAGATCAGTGCCTGCTAGCCGAGTTGCTATCCACAAAACATGCCGATGGTCGCGCAACAAATCTAGAAGTCCGACTCACCGCGACCGGAAGCGAGCGAATATGTTCGCCCCATGCTGGATCTCAACGCCTGGTCCTTCGCGTGTATGGTCACGCGAATCGTGGCGCGTTCGAAGGCGGCCACGCGAGGCGGTCTCGCAGAAGCATCGGTCGCCGCGCGCGCGGAATCTCCACGCCGCGCGCCGACCCGCCGGGGAAGAGCGTCGCTCCACGCGCGGCACGGCACGTCCGTGCTGCTTGCGGTCTCCAACCCCAGAGAGCGACAGAGCGCCTTGTCTCCCGGCGCCCGAGTAACCCCGCAGCGGCGCGACGCTCGCGCCATCTCTCGCACCGCGCTTGTACCACTCCTACCGCCGCGGGCGCCAGGCCACGCGGCGGGCGAAGCCGCCCTGCAGGAGACGAGCCATGCGGGAAAACTAGATCTCAGGGGAGGCGTGAGAGTCACGCATCCCCACAACGTACAACCCTGAAGGGGAATTTCATGTACTGGGAATAAATAAATAAGCATTGAGGAAAAACTTCTCAGCATGTGCAATCAGCCAAAAGTCGTCTGAGTTTTGAGATACCAAACATACTGGACACGAAGTGGTTTTACGAGGTTGTTCAGCTTTCATTGGAAGCTCTGAAAAATGCAGTAATTGAGTTTAATATAACTTGTAGGTTCTTCCCTGATGTTGGCCATTTGTCATGGGTTGTTCATGCAGTAACTGAATCACACAGTATTGTGATGGTAGCCGCCGACCAGCATAAATAGACCTCAATTATTTTGTTAGCGGTGGCTTTGAACAACCATTGAGGCTACCCATGTAGCAATGGTGTTATGCAGAGCATCTGTGTCCATGTGTATTAGCCTAGCGTCTTCTCATTGTCTACAGGAACGGATTGACAGCTTGCACGATCTGCTTACTCCGGATATGGCGTTTATCTGGTGTGACCCTGTACTGAGTGGCCAAGACCAGCAGAAGCCTGAAGTTGGTAAGTGCACCTCCTTGCAGTCTTAGGCGTTTTTTGTTTTTCTTAGATCTTGTAGGCTATTGTAGATTTGTTTATATTTGCTCCGTTATCACCAAACATTTGCATTTGTACATTTGCATTATTATTAATTGCCATAGCACTAATAATTGAAGGTCTAAATGCTGAGCATGGCATCAATGCAAATGTAACTTTTTGTGTAGAAGGTGCATTACGGGAAGGTTAGAGCTCTTAAAGGGACCCTGAAACACTTTTTATTGTAGTGGGGAAATGCATTTGAAGTTAAAATAGACTGTTTCACAAATACTTTACCACAACAAGTACTTCAATGCGTTCCCCATAGGCGGAGTTATTGGTAGTCAAAGGTCACCTTTGCACTGCATAGGTTACACATACTGGACATCACCGTGGCACGCAGTTCAAATTTGATTTTGGATGTTTACATAGACGCCACTATTTCCAATTTTGGCTCCTACGACATACCAAGTGCGGTTGACTTCGGCAAGCCGCAGTGCGCTCAGCAAATGGACACATCATGGCATCCCGCAGCAGCCGCAGTGTCTACGTCACATAATGGACCGCAGCTACATGCAACTGTAGTATGTATGTGCGGCGTTTGCGTTCTGCACGACAGGGCTTGAGTGTGCACTCATGCTCAAATGTTCTTGTCTGTCTGTCTGCTATGTGGTGCGGACCAGCTTTGTCCTGAACCAGCTTGACCGACGAATAATAGCCACATCCAAATTGATTCGCTATCACTAGCCCAATAGAAGCGAAGTCTGCCAAGTCTGCCAAGTCATCTAACCAGGAGCAGCCAGGAGCGAGCATGCGCTGGCAAGTGTGTGTGTCATCTGACCTTAAGTTTCGTGTCGTTCGAGGCTAGTTGAGTGTTCAAAATGAATTGAAATCAGCGAGACCTGATGGCTACGACACCTGTAACCAGTCTGGCCAAGGTTTCGTTTCTATGCAGGTGGCCACAACCAGACGTGAGCAGACGTTAGTTGGCTTCTTCCAGAAGTACACAATTCTTATCAAAATTTGAAAGCAGATTTTCACTTACTTTGGCCTGTCCATTAAACTGCATCAATAAATGTGCACAGTAACAGTAGGAAGAAGCACACTGATCCAAACACCCTTCTTGATTGATTTCAGCTATTGGCAAATAGCATCCGCTTATGGGAATATGCTATATGAAGAAATATTGTGCCCGAAAAGGGTGGAGTGAAGGTTTCTGTTGAAAAGAGTGTTTGAGAAAAAGGCGACTTCATGCTGTGCTTCCGAGCTCTGCGTGCTGCTCACGACTGCAAAACTTGGCTGAGATTTTTACAGAAGCGTATGCTATCCGTGGACTGCATTTTTTCACCAAGCCTGAGGGCTTGGTGAAACCGCTTAAAGAACCGCTTAAAGAACATTGTTGCTCTGTGTAAAAGCACTCCATCGAAGTAGTGCTTGCCACTTTTATATAATAAGTAGTGGCAGCCATTTTGTGCATATTGCCATCTTCTGTTTTGTTGTTCACTGTAGCTTGTGTTTCCATAGTTTTAATTTTCTCAAGGTATATTTATCTTAGAGCGATATTACATTATTATTTTTTGGCATCAGAAGCTGAGATGAGAGTTGTTTCGCTTGACAGCTGAAGTTTTGAGCTAGACAGAACCATAGAAGAGGAAAAAGATACACTAGTAGCAGTTGATCTGGTTGGCAGAAATGTCATTGAGAGATGTGACCTCTGTAGTGCTTTTGCAGTCTCATACTGTGATGATGTCTTCCTAGTTTCTTAGCTCTCTTTAAAATGTAATTTTTCTACCTCACTGATTACGTTAACAACTGAATAATACGTATGGACAAAGAGCACAATTATGCTTTGATGGCCCAGCCATGTTTTTGTGGTGGTTTATTAGTATTAGGAGAGCCATCAAAACATTACCCATCTGTTGTGTTTTGATGGCTTCCCATGTTTTCATGATTTTGTTGACTGCAATGACACCTTGGCAAAGAGCAAGGGCCCAGGGTTCCCGAGGAGCTAACTAGGTTTCAATGATATACAGGGCACTATAAACATTACGGATATCACTGTATGTAGCCTGGCACAACATCCTAATGCTGAGGTTGTTTCATAATGTGTCAACCAACTGCCACAAGTCAAATTAAAAAAACTATTTTAGTTGAATTTGTTGGTTGGATATAGTAACTGCATAACAGCCAATTGATGAAGGAAGCATCACAAATTTGTTCTAAGGCTATAATTTCGAACTCGGTACAACAAGTCAACATTGGCAGCCTTGTTCATTTATTTCTGTTGTCAGCCACTAGTCATCATGAGCTGCATGTTCAAAAAACAGTGTGACAAGCAGTTCTGTATTGTCTTAAATGTCATACTAAGCTTTTGCTGTGCGTAAGGCCAGATAACAAAAAGATGAGTCCTATCGTATGAACCTCTTGCGCATATTTCCCTGAGGCACATAATTTAGTAATGTCACTCAATGTGCAAACATTTTGTTCTCTCTCCTTTGACAGTTGCAGCAGTTAGTCGCTTGTGCCGACAACTGGAAAGCCTGAACAGCAGCCAGTACAATAGTGACTCCTTGAACCAACTTCTGAGATCAGTGGCTTCAGAAGCTGGGCTCAAGTACAGCGACTTCATGCGGCATTTGCGTCTGCTGCTTAGTGGACTCAAGGTAAGCTATGTCACTGGCGTGTAGCAGCACTACCATTGGCATGTCTGGTAGTGAGACAAAGCATGTCAACAATAGAGAGCCAGTTCGCACTTAGCATGCTCCTGAAGCAAATAAGAAGGCTCTATCAAACATCTTATATCTCTAGTGTTCACTCCACAGCTTGCAACTGCAGAAGCCTGGATCCACGTGCAGCCAGTGTAGAGTATTTATACAAAAAACTATGTTAACACTGCAAAAGGAACACTGTAGTGCATTTTTGCTGGGCTGGTTAGGCAATTGCAGGGCTGTTCTTAAGTGCAGGGCCATCTTTGGCACCGTGCTGGTGTTCACACGTGCATATACCATGTTTTCCATATCATGCAGCATGATTTCCAGATCATATGTTGTTACAGCGTTTATTACAGATCATTCTTGTTGAACTCTACACGTTTAAAAACTGAAGTTTCACATGGTGTGAACAGTCTATGAATGCAAGCTATATATAAATTAATTTTAGGCGCACTTGAAAAAAAAAAAAGAAAGCAGCAGATCCAACGTGCCCGTACGGAATCTTTATACAGTGAAGCTGCCATTGTGCTGTCTTCATGTGTGTGCAGACACAAAGTGTCACTAATTCAAAGTATCTTGGCCACTACCGTCTCACAGCAAGGGCCAGGCGTAGCCGAAATGATGCTGCTCCTGGGGAAAGAGCGAACACAACACCGCCTGCAGCGAGTTCCAGGTACTGCCAAAAAGGCCAATTTCGGGGCTGTCGAGGAAGCCTAATCTGGAGCATCTGTTATACCAAGTGAGGTGTTGCCAGCACAATGTGCTTTCGGTGTGTGGCCAACTCAGAGAACTCCATCCAACTTCCCTTGTCGCCTTGGTGCCAGATATAGTTGCTGTTATTACATCAAAGCAAATATCCTGCAGCTTTTTGAGTGTGTGGTAAACAAGCAGAGTCACGATTTTGCCCCCAGTAGAGTCGAGACCAAGTAAACGATCTGGATACCACAGGTACCATGAAAAGACAGAATTTCTTCACTATCAAGAGATACTTGGTGAAACAGAATAGTGCTGTACACCAACATGTACACAACTGCTGCTCTCCAGCATGCAGTTTTATGCAGATGCAGTTTCATGCAGCACACATTAGGCACAAGGAGGTTAATTTATTTTTTATTTTTTTTGGCTACTGCAGCATCCACACTAAGTGCCCGACAGTACCCGAGTTCAAGCTTCTGTGTGCCATGAAGGTTTAACAGCTCTTGTCTTACAGGGAAATTCCTCTTCTTAGGTCCTGCCATGTTAGTTGTCAAAACATAGTTTATAAAAAGGGCCTGAAGCAGTTTGTGTGACATGAGCAGCTCAGCACTATAGACATCCAATGTACGTGCAGCAATCAAGTTTTAGAAAGTAAGGTGCCAATAACTTGGTCCTTGCTTCACCCAGTGTAAACAATGACCACTTGGCTAAAGCTTTGTGCAGACACAGGAGGCCCTCATCCCGTGTCCTATGCTCACCGCCTCACCCTTTCCACCATGCTGCCCATGTAGGTCAACTCTGCATATGTGTCAGCTCTCCTAATTTGAGACACTCATTATAAAAAAATAAGAAAGAAAGAAAGGACGAAAAAATGTGGGAGTACACAGTTCGTCTAATACTTTCGACTCCCAATGGCGGCGAAAATGTGCAAAAAATTGGGCAGTCCGAAAAAAATGAATGCATGCAATTTACTTCCCCCAATGGTTCAAATCATCTTAGTCACATCTGAAATATCTCTGAAGGCCTGCCTGTACTCTTATGAGGCATATCGGTGCTTGTACTGGACAGAAGATGGCAGGTGCATGCGTGGATAATTAAAGAATACATACTGTGTTCTGTGACAGTGGCCCCTTTTTGTTTTTGGTATGCTTGACCGCTTTAAATAGTGTATGCTTGACCACGTAACAACGCTGTGTCGGAGCAAAATTGGCTAATTGGGACCTACATTATGCATTAACCCTTCCAGTACTTTCTGTGCTTCGAAGCCATCCGCGATGATGACATAGGCGAAGTCAGTGTCATTGCTGACAGTGGGTAATTCTTTCATTAAAAAACATGCCACTCAATAACAGGAAGCTTGGTAGCGAACATCGAAGCAGCTGGGCCTAGCGTTGTTGCTGTGGCTACTGCTGCCATCGGCTTGGCATGCGAGAGCACTGGTTATACGCTGCAAGATAATCAAAATGGCAGCGGTGGTGGTTTATATTAATGCAGTTTGGAACCTGCGGTCAGGCAAAAAGTCTGAAAAATTGTATATCCAAAATTTCAGACGTCCTCATGCATTGGCTCTATGGGCTTTGTGTTCGTGCTGCATAGGCATCTGAATAAACAGGCCTGTCTGAAATATCGGGCATCCAAAAAAAAGAAAAAAGAAAAAGAAAAGTTGTTGACTGTATACTTATAGTCACCCTCTGTTAATTTGACCCTGAGGGAATTGATGAAATTAATCGAGATATTCGGTCAGTCGAAATGAAGAGTTAAAAAATTGACTCGTCATCCCGACCCTGCGAAACTGAATGGCCAGCGAAGCTGTTAGAAAATCACTCAAATGCCGTCGATGGGGATATGAAATGTTTTATTGTTCTGCCTAGTCTTAGCACTATACTGTTGTTGAGCATTACGATTTTGCACTCTTTGACGCTCATCGTATTGTGCTGCTCTTCGGGAGCCTTAACTTTACATCGTCTACCATACCGGTCTTTTAATGAACTGAATGAGTTACTAGGCAGGTCGCCCTTTTATATATGAAGTTTGGTGATGTCACTCACTGATCCTTATGCTGCTGTTGCCCTTTTGCCACCAGAGCAGCTTATGCAACTGTAATCTTTACCGGGAAACACATGTGGGGAGAAGGAATGTGCCTTGCATTGTTCACAGGCTTCTTATCATCCATGATGCGGTTCTGACACTTGTTTTGTGCTTTTCTTTATTGAAATGAACACTGAGCTGTGTGTTGTATGCCTGATTCCAAAGGAGATATTGGCATTTTTTCATATTATTATTATTATTATTATTATTACTATATTTTTTTTTTTTTGCTGATGGAAATGAGAAATCCTGACCAACTAGTGGCTAACAGCTTCGCTGTAAAAAAATTGATGAAACGCTCTACTGTCACTTACAGCTTACTGTCAGACAGCTTACATGATGCCATGACATCTTGGCAGGCCCATTCCTTGCACACGCGGCAGATCACCTCTAAAGCAGGATGCCCGGCTGTGGATGCGCTCAGCCATGCTTGCAGCTATGCATGTTCGTGATGCACGCCACCTTACCCCCCACCCCACCCATCGCGCGCGCTCGTTCACATTATCGCAAGCTCGCTACCATCTTTCCCTTTGCTCGCTTGGGGAGGTAGCACTCCTGCATGAAGTCACCATCTTTCTTTCACACCCTCAACAATGCATTACAGTATGGCTGGCAAACCGTATCTTTCATTGCTGACTCCTAAATTCAACAAAATGATTTCTTTTTCTCATTCAAATTTGCTTTTTCTGATGAAAAATGTTGTAGCCCCTTTTGTACAGGAATAATTCATCAGTGACTGTACTTATTTACACAAAAGGGTGACTTTCAATGTAACAAAATTTCAGTATAACGAAGGAAATTACTGATTTTATAGACTATGTTACATCGAGACTTAACTGTAGAAATCTAATGCGCACTCAATTTTTTACCAACAAGGGTAAAATTTTTTACCAAGAAGCATGTCTCTGATTCTGGCAGTCAGAAAAAAGATGAAGCCAGCAAACACTACCTTCATAGCGTGTAAATTTATTTACACTTAATGTCTATCATCGGCAATCTCAGGCAGTACTTTCTGCCATCTATGGACCAGAACATGTCGTCCTCCATGCGATCCATTGAGCATTTTATACTCCGCATTTACCAAATGACTCCGAAACGGTCACAGATAGGATGGTGGCCTACGCATAGACTAAACACTTTGTTAGTTCTTCTTGCAATGTATTCAATTCGCCGAAATGCCAAAAACGTGGTATGCTTTGTTGCCGCTAGCTCAACATGTCAAATAACCTGTCTTAAATAAGCTTTTGTAATCAAACACTGAAAGTGGCACATCGTCATTCTCATGTAGCGTGTTCTGCCGCCATTTTGCGATGGTAATGGCTATGGTGCTTATGACTAAGCTGGATCTGACAGTAGGTTGTTGTTTTGGTTTTGTGTCCAATTGTACTGTGCAGGCAATTTTCAGACCAATCTTCATGGGAAAAAAGGCACTCATTACATATGGTAATCATTACAGTAATCATTCATTAAGGAGTAATAAATGTTAATCATTACAGTAATCATTCATTGTGAGCTATCGTTATTGCTTGAAAATCTTCTTAGGGCAGGCCAAGAATAGTAATTTTTGGCTTGAAGTGTGATGTGTGTTTGACGTATTCACTGTCCCCTAGTGTCACCAAGACAACCACTGCAGCCATTGAGGTCACCATATAAGTCAGGCGTGTTTGTGCCAACCAGTCAAGTTCGAAGCATCTGGTGACAGCCACTTTCGGGATCGAAATATTGAAAGTTTCAACCCAGAAAAAATGTATAGGCACTGGCTGAAGCCTTCAGTCGGGATGGAATTAAAAATTAGCCAGAGTAAAAATAATGAAAGTGTATACAGTATGTGGTTGACATATTGTGCAGAGGGTCGGTCTTATGCTTACATGTTCTCTTTAATTTTGTGCCAGCCTGTATATGACATAGTCGTGAACTCGGCAATGACCTCACTTATGCCATTGCCATCATCATCACTCATGACTTGTGCTGCTTGCGTCTTGTACATAAATTTGGCTATAGCAGAATGTAGAAATAAAATAGAACTTTTCATCTTGCCTTGCAAAGTTTTTGGTGTCTCTAGCTTTTTATGGGCAGCATTGGTTTCCATAAATATGAAGCACAATAACAAATTTTGATGATTTACTATGCGAAATACGTCACAAAATGTACAAGTCAATAAATTTTATGTATAGTATTTTTCATTAAATTGACTGCTCGTTACTCCTGCACATGTTTCTGCCTACCAGCATATTGTGTTGCTAATATATATTGACCTTTAATATGTACTAGATTTTGTTTGTCTGGATTCATTATTCCCATTTCTGCGTGGACCATACAAATGTAGCCTGCCTTATTTCTTAAATAAATAAAATTAATAGAGTGAGCATGTCTTGGCAGTAATGAAAAGGCAGAAGTTGACTCCACCTGTATTTTATAACATACGTGAGCTGTCACTGTTTATTAATGGCATGTGTGTTCTGCGCACTTCAAGCTAGAAACCAAATCTTTAGCTGGCGCTTTCAACTGTTTGGTAGAACGCTCATCATTATTGTGCATGTGTAGCTTTTGTTGCGCCGTGTGTTTTGTATCACTGAACTAGTAAGCAGCTATTCACATTTTTCTTTTGAGATGCTCAGCAAAATCACGTAGGTTTATAACTATACTAGAACAAGACTAGTCCACAGATTGTTATTTGTCGTCATGTTCCACAAATCCAGCCAGAATTTCCACACAGCCTCCTAAACTTTGTCTGTCATTTTTGAACATGTAATGTCACGTCCACCGAACAGGGTTGTCCTCAGCTTTTTCAATGTATAAACCTAGTCTGCACTCAATTAATCATAATGAGAGCAGTATATTGCTTTGAGACATTCATGCTTCTTGCACTTTAAGTAGTTAAGAAACTAAATAACTCAGAAAAATATCACAGTTTTGAAAATTCCAAGTAAACACATAAATTCTTTTGTAATTTGTGTTATTCGGGATAGCCACATGTCACCTTTGTGTGCCAAATTTACCATGTGCATGCTATGGTGGTGCTTACTATGAAAGCAAGCTAGATATTCACCAACAAGCCAGGTGTCTCATTGTCTTAAAACTTTACGTTTCTCTTTTTCTCTTCAAATTTCGGGCTTTGTGACTGACAATAGTTGCAGTTCTAAGAAAGCAATGTAACACAGTGTGCCAGGCATTTGACTGGGTATACTTGTCTTTCTTTAAAAGAAAAAAAAAAGTGGTGTGGTGGTGATGATTCTATTAAAACATTTGAAAGTTGTTCTATTTGAGAAGTGGCCTATTGGACGCCCAGGAGTCCTGGTGTCCTGGCTGTGAGCAAACATGACAAATCAAAAATATGTTAAAATTAAAATCAAATTAATTGCAGAGTTTCATGCATAAGATAAATATATTCACTGATGACTGTCTGTTAATCAATGGGGGCATGGGCATATCACACCTAGCTCCTGAAGGTGCTGTAAGTTGACATGAGGAACCTTGCTGATGCACAGTGACTTATTAAAAAATTAAATTGTGGTGTCTGAAGTGCCAAAACCATGATCTGATTATGAGGCAAGCCATATTGCGAAATCTGGACTAATATTCCCTACCTGGGGTTCTTTAACGTGCAGTTAAATCTAAATACACGAGCGTTCTTGCATTTTGCCTTCATCAAAATGTAGCTGCTATGGCCGAAATCGAACCTTTAACCTCGGCTTAGCAGGGCAATGTCATAGCCAATAAGCTACTGTAGCAGGTCACAGTGATTTACGGCAGTTGCCACACAGTCATATGCTATATACGTTGTTTTATCACACAAAATAACTATGAAACACTCCTTGGCCATGTGTAGTGACATGACATTTGAAGTGCTATAATATAATGGTGGTAGCTGAAAATATAGCATGATTTTGGTTGTTATGACCCTATCTCAGTGTCTGCTTTGCTGTGTTTGCTTTTGTGCTAAAAAAACATGTGCTTCAGATCCCAACTGACTGCTGAGCATGATAAAGGCCCTGGGGCAGCTCAGAGTCAAAATTAAAAATGATTGCCACTAATTGTTCCACATTAATTGTAAAAACACTTTTTTTGCTATCTATTGCAACATAAACCAGAGTTTGTTAGCAGCCTTGAAAGCTGGCTCATTGTTCAGTAAACAAAGTTATGCTGAAGGTGTCTGATATTTTTGTCCATGTTAGCTAGGGCAGTTTTGTTCTGTGATAAATTACAGGTGAATGCTTATGTGTTGGAATTGTTGTGTACATGGCTATAGGAAAGTAGCAGAGGTGCGCGAATACTTGTATATAATTGAATTGAATAGGGATCATTCGAATAATTCAATTAACAAATGAAATATCTGTATATTTAAAGGAAAAATTAGACTATGTATTTGACTTCGAATGTTCGGTACATTCAGTAGAACAACTGGAGTGGTGGGGCCTTTAACGCGTACAGCTTTCTCACGGCGCATAATCTCATTCAGTACAAGGTTCTTTGATTGGCAGGACCGATCAAAACGATAATGCGATGCAAACAGAGGGAACGGCGACAAAAGTAATGCATATTTTGGAAAGTACTAAAGTATGTGTGTAGATTGGAATAATTAGCTGCTAGAAAGCATTGCATCTGATACACATATTCACACTTGCGTATTCACACAGTTAGGATAATTTTGTCGACACTTGAGTTAAGTGCACAGAAAAACGTGGGACATATGCCCGCATACCTAAGCACCGCTTCAACAGCTATCAGTCCTAATCAGCGCTAGGGCACTGCACGAGCCTGGGCCGGCCCGAAAGCCAGGGCCCAGCCCGGCCCGTGGGCCCGGCTTGGGTCGGGTAAGCTATCTCTGTTGCGGGCTCAGACCGGGCTCGGTCCAAAGAGCTTCGGACTTGGGTCGGGCTCGTAATAAGCCTGGGTCTCCATCAGACCCGTAATAGGCCGGGTATGCTATTGGTGACTTTTGAAAACTGCCTACTATAGGTAGGAAAAACTTCATTTCGTCAGCGTTAGGTGGGGTGATTAGGTGTGGTTTTCTCAGGTGGGCCAGATGGCTGCCAATCGATCTTTGATGGTGACTTCTCTAGCCCGTTCTATGGCCTGTAGTTGGGCGTCCAGGCTAGAACTGCGCAGCACCGCCTCCCATTCTTCAGGTGATGTAGAGGCCATCAGGTTAGGAGGAGGTTTGTCCTCCTTGCTATCCCATATTATGCGATTCTGTGTTGCTAGTTCCCTACAGAACCTACAGAGTGGGCTCAGCTGCGTGGACAGGGATGTGCAACCTGTGCAACAGCTGAGGAGGAGAAATACGTTTACCTCTTCCTCCCTCCCCCTAGCACACCCTCACTTTGCCCCCCAACCCCCGCTCCCACTCTAGCTATGTTTTGATCACGTGACCTCTAACATCGGGCACGCTGGAGGATGGTGCACTTCAAGCCAGCATCCTTCTCGTTCACTCTTGCATGGCTTCCCCCGCATACACAGCAAATGGCTGTGCGTTCGACAGTGCATTCCGAAAATTGCAATGCTAGTGAATGAAATCTGCAAAGTCTTAACAAGAGGTAGAAAAATTTAATAAGTGTCGGCTTTCATAGTCATTGCTTTATATTCTTTCTAGCCCTACACCGGTTCGCCAGGAGTGAAAAGAGAGGTATCGCAACTCAACTTGCTGGACTCATTCTATGTCATAGTTGCGTTGTGCTGAATACCCTACTTGTTGAGACAAAACCTGACAGAATTCGCATTCACTTATATAACGAAACACAGTACTAAAATTGATGCCTGAAAAGTCAACCATTGGAATCAAGTGCCATTGAAATAAAGTGTAATAAAGCAACTAAAGTTGCTTGTTGCATGGTAAATGTGGTTCCATTGCATGTTATCAACTTATATTTTATAGAGCTATAAATTTCAAGCCAAGTTTATTCGCTCGAGTTCTGGCAGAATACGCTACAATGGTTTTTTAAAACACTATATTTAGATTAGGTTGTGGGCGATAGTGTACATGAGTAGTGCCTTATCCCTTCTGTATATATTGCCGCACAACTATTTGGCAAATGTGGCACAAACTTTCATATCGCATGGAATGCACAAATGTAATGGGGTGAATGGGTTGCGCGAGTTTGCCGTGGCCCTCCCAATTTCAGAGCCTTTGACAGGTGGCAATTGACGTTGAACCCGGCAATGAAAAGGCACTTTGCTTTTCACTATCAGTGCGACCGCAGTTGACCTGTGCAGTTCCGATGATGTCTATGGGTGAAGCAGTGACCAAGTCACATGATGTGCATTTTTGTGTATCATGTAGATTGACCTTCATAAGCTGATGATAACACGCAAAACCCACCTGCCATTAAAGCTAGGAAAAACTGTCCATGTATTGGAGCAAAATGGGTAAAGAATACTTTCTATGCAATAAAGAAATTGCCATAAAACAGAAGTCCACTATTAAACTGAAAATTTTACAAGGTATTCAGTACAATATAGCTTCACTACTTCTTCAGCTTCAGACAACAAAGAGTACTTGAGTCTATTCAACGGATTTTCTATTAAGAAAAAAAAATATTTTCCAGACCTTCATATAGAACTCAGCTGTAATTGGTGCTGGCATACTAATTTGGTTTTAAGATTAGACGATAGTGTACATCTTGATTGCTAGATACTTTAGTTACCGATAGCTTGCAACATTCTTGTTGTAAAATGCTATTAGGCTGCTGAGCATGTGAAGCACCATATTTTCTGGCACAAAATTTGTAAGCTATAAACATTGTGATAAATTTTCTTATACTTGATATTCGATTCGAAATCTACTATGTGGTGCTTTCATATCCCTGTGAAGAAGTCATAGCAACAACATCTTGGTACCTTGCAAGGCTGTTTTTTGTCATAAAGAATATGCTACACAAAGTCTTTGCATCAAATCCGGGTGCGATTCACACGTCCGAAGTAGAGAGCTTGGGCCAGCACATGTTTGGACCCATGCATATGAAGCCCAGTTGGCAGCAGTGTGGCGAGTCAGAAGTTCAGGGTCCCAGCAGTGCTGTGCCAGGAAATGACCTCCTAGACCACACCTTCCATGGATTCCTCTTCATCTTCCTGCTGCATACAGCAACAACAAGATATGCAATTGCAGTCAAGTTGGTAATGCTCGCCTGCATATTTGTTTCGAGTGAAGTTTACTTGTGTCACCTGATAGTGGTTGTGCACTGCACAGATGCAACGCAGAATGCACCCCCCCCCCTTTCTTTAATGCAGATGTTGTTTGTGCATTATAAAGATGCTAACGGTGACTTTCCATGGCGGACAACTGCACGAAACCTTCAGTGAAAGATTGTGGCATAACACTTTTACTTTAGCCTAATATTAAATTTGCACAAATAAATGGCTACATTTACTGTTGTTGCCAACTTGAAAACATTTTTGCCTGTTCTGAAAATTTCCACTCCAAAGTGGTCCAGACTGGATGCAAAGCACTGCAGTGACACTGCTTGGCAGCGTTTAGATGATGTGCAAGCATCTGTACTTGGATGTGTACAAGCATGTGCAAGCATGTATAAGTTTTAGTAGACTTCTTGGCCCTAAAAATAGATCGGTACCTTGTCCTTGCCCATGATCGTAGTGCTGTTGCATGGCACTATGTCAAGTCTGGCCAAGAACACTTTGGGCCATGAAGTTTTTTTTCATGGATAATAGCTCAGAAGCATGCCCCAACCATAAGTGAATTTTCTTTTTATAATCTCATGCTTCAGCAGGTGGCAGTCTCTACCACTGGGTGAGCGAGCTCTACTGAAAAGCTAGCCTTTCAGTGTCATATAAATAATACAGATGCATATGCATGAAAGGAGACTTGGTCTTGCAGGGAAGCGAGAGCACTGCAAAGGGAAAGGGAGCAGAGCATGGTTTGGGGGGAAGTGAAGTAGGCGATGTATCAAAGCAGTATAGCACTTTGCAAGCACAATTCGTTGCCACAGTGTGCATCTGTGCGGTTCCCAGCAAACTTGCAGGCGCATAGCATTATGCTAAAATGTTCTTTTTTCAGGCCACGGTAACACTTGGTCATGTATTGGTAGTTTGTGCTATAATAATGTACATAGTATTATTGGTTCTCTTGTTTATTGTTAAGCTTTCTCCGGATACGCTATTCATGCGAATACTGTACATTATTTTTTGTCATCATATTTTTTTGCTTAACGCACCCAACAGAGACAGTGTCAAAATTTTTAGCTTCGGGAACTTGTTCTGCACTGTGAGGTCTTGCAGGTATAAACCACACACACACAGGCGTTGGTGCTCTGCTATTTGTCGCCACTATACACTAATAGACTCCTGCTCTGTAGCAAGCTACTGATTTTTGTACCAGTTATAACTCGCACAAGCACATTACTATTTATAAGACATTGCATGCTGCAGCGCTTCTGTTTGATTCCAACCACATTACACACCCTTAAGGTATCACACAAGCATCAGCCGACAAGCGAGTCAGGTCCTTACAGCACAGCATAGTTTGAAGTCGAGTATAGGTCATGTCATGGACACAAACCATCCTTATAGGCCGGTGCAGGCACTCTATGTGAGACTTTTCTGTAAGGCTGCACTTTAACATTGTCACTTTTTTGTGCTTACCACCTTTAGTTCACTACAGTTTGTTAATTTCAACTAGGCAACTTTAGACTTTCCACGTACCATGCAGGGTTGCAACATCGTTCTGTGATGAGTTGCTACATCATGCATACGTGCCAACTCTCCCTAATTTTCCATACAGTTTGCGAATTTCAGCTCAATTTACAAATTTTTATTAATATTACAATGAATAAATTATGCTTGTGGAAACATTTCGCTCATCAGTCTCTGAACCTACCATTGAGAGTCGTCTTACGTTGAAAGGACGGAACAGAGTTCTTCCCTCAAGCAAGTTTGTACAGATAAATTGCTGCAGCAGGCGAAATAGCAACAGCAATCTTGCTGAAAAAGTCACTGTGATTTAAAAATAGTGTGTTTTCTGTCAGTCACTGTTCTAGCAATAATACTGCTGCTTGTATGTGTGCTCCATTCATAAACGTGGGGCACAATTAATAAACTATGTATATTTATCCCACAAGAGCTGTATAACCATGCTATTCTCCCCTCTCTCCCTTCTTTGTGCGGGATAGTTACTAATTTTAATGTTAACAGCTTCGTAGGTATGCATCATATTCAAATAAACAGTGGACTTGCGTTATTTCGACTCCAGTTAATTTGATTTTTTTTCCGGTTAATTCCATCCCGACCAAAGGTCTCAACTGGCGTTCATGCATTTGTATGGGCCCAACATTCGTTAATTCGATGCTAAAATTGACCTCCGCCGGATAATTCGAACTTGGCCACTTAGCATGCATGCACCTGACCCGAATGGTGACCTCAGTAGTGGCGCTTTTAGTGGCAGCGTCTGTCTCGGTGTAGCTTAAGGGACAGTGTATGTGTTGAAAACACGTCACCACCTGTCGAAAACGCCTATCTTCGGCCAGCCCTGGCAAGATTTTCAAGTAATAACCGTAACTCACAATGACTAACTACGGTATTTACCTGATTCGAACGCACATGCGTTCTTTTTTTTTAATCTGATACTAAACCGTCACCGCCTCCACGGCGTTTGTATGCTTCTCCGCACAATATGAGCATACTGTGGCGAAATTGACATTGAGACCGTGCGGCGAAGTTGGGTTTAAGAAACCGGCCGTTGTTGTGCAGCACATATTTTTCTTGCTAAAGAATTGTGTGCGTGTTAGATTTCTTCTCCGTTTAGAAGCTTTTATGTAATTTTTACGTTAATTTTCTACCTTGCACACATAGAATTTGGGTGCACATTTGATTCGGGGGCATGTTAGGCTCTGGAAGATATTGCCAAATGAATCGGTGGTGTGTTTTGACATTTTTATGCGTATTGTTTAATTCGACCTGCTGTATAATTCGATCACCAGGCATACATTGGTTGGCCCATTTTAGATCAGTCCAAAAAAGCACAATATGTTGTGGCACAGTACCCTGGAGTTCTTGGTCCTGAGCTTGCGGTCATTGATAAAGTGGTTGTTTTGCTTGTTGCACTCTGTGGGGGAGGCTGATGGCAGGCTCGGGAACAGGCCTGCATGCACGCCACATTGGGTTTCAATAGAATGTGTGCAAAAATGCGCTCAACAGAAAACAAAAGCATGGTGCCTGAAGAAAGAAGGGAAGCACATAGTCACACAACAATATCTCGCCAAACTTGTCAATAAATTCAGGTGGTGCTCTGGCCGTGTGTGGCAGATGTGTCAAGTTGCACAACAATGGATGTTAGAGGCTCATCCAAAAGTTTTCACGACATGGCCACTGACCATGGTCAGTGTCATGTGACCACTCAGCTGTCGTGCTTGTGTAATCAAGCAAATGTACAATCAAGGCAGCAAAAACATTGTGTTCAAGGACTGCTTCACGAAAGCACTAAAGTTTGCCAAAGTTACGAGGCATATCGGGTATTTGTTTGACACAGCGGCCCAACACCTCCCATCACCACTCCTCCAGTGCAACTTTTTTCGTAGCAGCTGTCGGTGAGAGACCTCGCCAAAATCTGACATCAGACATTGCACTACTAGCTGAGTGCCTCCATGTTCTGACATGACCTTGGGCAAACCCTGCTTCTCTAACTGCTCCCCAGCTTCACACCGCTGGTGGCCGTAAGCTTCGGTGCACTAGGTCATTGTACTCATCTTTATTTAAGTACTTACAATTGTACCTGCAACACTTTGAAGGAACCTTGAGTGTCTAAAGGAACTGTCCAAGCTCTGTGCAAAGCCTAAATTTGCTATCACTTCCCATTTTCTTGTATAGCAATCATTTATAAATTTTGGGAACACTCTGGTGCTTTGAGCTGCAACATTATGTGCAATTTGCAAACTTTAATAATGACCATTGGCTTTGAGGCTTTAACCAAAGCACCTTTATTACTTCTACTAGTATTTACATAAGATTTTCTCAAAATCTTGCAATTTTCACCCTGATGTCTTGTGTTGTGCTCACGTAGCAAGCATCTAAACATTGATCTTCCCGACTTGAAAGTGGCAGGTATGTGATGGAAGGCCGGCAGTACCTTGCCCTTAGTACATTATAAGTCGACATTGCTGTAATTTTGCATCACCATTGTCACACTTTTCAAACTCTGAATAGTGTTTCTCTATATCACTGACTCTGAAACACTGACTCTGAAGGAACACTGACTCTGAAAAGGTGCCATCACATGCACAAAATTTGCCATAGATCATGCAGTAGAAGTGAAATTGAATAGGATAGTTATTGTTCTTTGTTACATATCATAGTTAATGAAATTTTTAAAATTCACCGATGATTTACGATACTCCCTAATGTGAAATTCGAGTGCACCTCTGTATGTGTTCCTTTCTGCGATATATTGGGATGACATGGACAATCTGTCTCATGCGGCACATTGCAAACGGAGTGAAGTGTGGTGCTGCTGCCTGGCTTGTCGGGAAATCACAAGAGGCAGCACGTCAGTGACACATAGGCATGGTTCACAGCAACCTCTGCTCATGCAGCGCTTTGTTTCCATATAGACGACGCACTACTATGGTGCCACCTCGTAGTCATCGTTGCCGCAAAGCCTGTCTTGCACAGAACTATGGTTTTCTTCTCATGCTTTCGCCGTACCATCCTCCTCCTCTTTCCACCTCATGGTTCTGCTGTGCCCCCCCTCCTCCGCTTTCTTCTCTGCGCTCTCTTCGTTATTGCCGTCTTTCATCTCCCGCTGCACTCCGTGTTCGCTTTCATCCTTCTCTGTGCTCATTCACTCGGTTTAGGGACATCATCGGTGCCAATGCTCGCCGCAGGAATGGGCGCCTAAGAGCTGTGCTCTATAAAAAATTATAAGGTTTCATGTTGCAAAATTGCACGGTGGGACTTAGGCGCACTGCGGTGGGGGGGGGGGGGATTAGTTCTGACCACTTGGGGTTCTTTAACATGCACGCAAACCTAAGTACACGAGCGTTGCTCACCCCCGAACCCCATACTCTCACCTTTTCGCCCTCTTTTTTTTCCACGCACTACTGTAAACTGGAACGTGTTTCCATACTCTCACCTTTTTGCCCTCTTTTTTCCACGCACTACTGTAAACTGGAACGTTTTTCCACATGTCATTGTGGCCATCACCAACCCACATGTCTTCACTGATTCTGTAAGAGCTCTCTACTCATCCTGAATGGCAACGTGTTTTCGTTTTTGTACACCCACCCCTTATGTAATAACCCCCACGGTGGGGCCTTTAAGGTAATAAAGTAAAAGTGTACCCGCCGTGGTTGCTCAGTGGCTATAGTGTTGGGCTGCTGAGCACGAGGCCGCGGGATCGAATCCCGGCCACAGCGGCCGCATTTCGATGGGGGCGAAATGCGAAAAACACCCGTGTACTTAGATTAAGGTGCACGTTAAAGAACCCCAGGTGGTCAAAATTTCTGGAGTCCTCCACTACGGCGCGACTCATAATCAGAAAGTGGTTTTGGCACGTAAAACCCCATAATTTAATTTAATAAAGTGAAAGCGAAAGTTCTTGCATTTTAGCCCCGTCAAGCTGTGTCCTGTGCAGGTGAGAATAGAACATGTAACCTTGTACTGAGCAGCCAGAATGTCATAGCCACTGAGCCACTTCAGTGAGTAGAATGATGTTAGGATGTTCCGGTTCAGGGCTTGCATGGAAATACTGTTTTTCTAAAGCAAAACTTTCTTTGCCTGTGAATGATATGGTGCAAAAATACAAGAATTGCATGAGGTTAATGTCCTAGCCTCTGCAGTACACAACGTAAGCATTGTATATATAAGATTACATTGCATAGGATGCAAATAAGCACAAATGTAGCATTGTCATTAAAGTTGTATGGCATGTAATTATTCGCTTTACTAAACCTTCATTTCTGAGAGGTTCCAACTTTTGCATTAGGTCTAGATTTTATTGCGATAGCAATTATATCGACACTCCAGGTGCATTTCAGCTGTCGCCATGATGTTCTATATAAAGTCAAAGTGCGGTAACATCATGGCCGTGCACCATATGCTGTGGGTACAAGAGTAAGTATGCGAGGGTCAGCCGAGGATGGTGGCTCGATCACGCGCGCACAAAAGAGGAAGGCTGGAAGGAGGGGGGTTTCTATTCCGTACGGTGCAGCTAATTACGGCTGCCTGGGCCCTATCTTGTAAGCAATCTGCGATGGATACAGAGTCTAGGTTCACTGAGGGCTGATAGCTTCATGTGCACTCTGTTCTCGCCGCCTGGTTTGCATTGAAATGAGAGGCAGCACGAAGGTCAATTTGCTCGCTGCCACTTTTCCTCACGCCAGCGTTTTGATAGCAACTGTCAGTGGTCATCGAATAAGCCTGTGCGTGCATAATGCTATGCTTGTTAAGTTAATTAGTAAGCTCATGTTTACAAGCTTATACGGTCGATAAAACTACCATCCTTACTTCGCACAGCTGTCTAATAATTCGCTATCGCAATCGGGCAAAACTTTTGTACAGAACTGCGAGCCTTTTTTTTCTCATTTCGCTTGTTTAGGGAGGCCGGTGTCATTTTGACACCTTCTGCCATGCGCTGACGTATGTCCACAGTTTATTGACTGCCTCACCAGTGCGAGTAGAAGTCGGGAAGGGGAACTTACTTACGTCATAAAACCCTTTGCGCTAGTTGTGTCACAGTATCTCAGTGACGTATTCCTTCATTTTGATAAGACCTCTGCCACCTTCAGACTAAAAAAGAAGTAAAGCACTCTTGTTTATTAACTGCAACAAAGCAGTAATTTCAGCTATAAACAGCCCGCCCATTATCTGAGGAATCATAGCCTTAAAGAAAGAAAAAAGAAGCTGTGCACATGAGAAAAGTACAAAAGCAAGGTTAGCGAATAAAAAAAGTAGTCTTGACAAATAGCAATCAAAGGCATGGGTGGCCTGATAGTGCTATTGTATTAAATTTGCTGACTGCCCCTAATTTAATCAATTCAGCTTAATGGTAACAATATATGTTAAAATCATACCTTGTTCCACGGCACTAAATATGAAAAGGCCCGAGACCACCAGCAGCGCTGCAACCTCTGATCAGCCGTGGCACGCAGTGAACGTTCTTGTTTTATGTTACTCACCAAAAAAGAAAACTTAAATAGCCAGAAAAGAAAATAGCCATGCTGCTGCTCACTGCATGTCTTATCGCTATGCTGAATGTATCCATTGCGACAAAGTAGAACTCACGAACAGTTTTCATATTTTAAAGTGAAGCTTTCATTACCTCCCTGGGGCTTGGTGTGTCATGTCCAGTCGAGTAAACTAGGCCAATCCTGGATACTGTATAATCAAAGGTCGTGACTTAATTGTTTGGCCAATTCTGACACCAGTGCACAATGCTTGTCCTCGCAAGGAGCGTAATGTGGTTTGTCGTTTGTAACGTGGGGCGGGCCTGGGGGCAGTGCAGTCAAAGGCCTGGGTGGCCTGATAATGCTATCACATTAATTTTGTTCGAGTGTAGCATGAGGACCTAGCTTCTTTGTCTCTTTCTCCAAGTTTGGTGTAGGTGTCTTGCTAAGTAGGCATAGTGGGAGGGGGTGTCTCACAGAGCTGAGGCATGGAAAAGTTCGTAGCGTAAACACCCTAATTGCATAGTGGCACTGGTTATAAATCACAAATGCTATTCGTATAGTTAATTGAGGCTCTAAAGAACATTTATTAATGTTTTGACGAAGAGGTGCACTTGCTGTCTTTGCAAGAGGTGCAGATGCTTTAAATGTGCACTACTTCAAGTCAGGTGCTCAGCATGACTGTAAGCCAGTGCTGGTGGCACTTGGCAAAATTAAAAGCAACACTGCAAGCTACAAGCATTGCTGGTGGGTCCTGTGGCCAGACTCATGTAGAACTCCACCTAGTGCTCCAAAGTAAAAAGAGCAATGACCACACCTACCTGTCAATTTCTACTTTAGAGCAGTCAAAGTTGTACCGAGGCCACAATGCATGTCATGACTCCAGATCTGTTTGCTTGTATAGTGGCTTCTAAACTTTTGGCAAAGACAATACACCTGGTGTCGAGCTTGCTGTTGTCAAAATGGGAAATGCCCCGTAGCTCGTTACACTTCTTAAACTACATAGGGCTCGTTTGGGCCCTTAGACAGCCAGCACCAAGCTTGGCACTAACGGTCTTGAAGCTGAGTGATGAAAGTGGTATCCGGTCATATATGGGATTTGCAGTACACGAGCATTGCCGCCATCTTGGGTTGCTACCGAAACGATTTCTGTTTTGTGTGAAGTGGCGTCAATTTAACATGGCCATGAAACACCGAACGCATCTGTACAGCCAGTTTCGTGCATACAAATCAACTGCAGTACAGTATCATTAATGTGGTTGTTAAATATAGCACACAGCAGCATTGACAGATCAAGATGGCAGCACTAAAATGCTTTGTGTGAAGCAGCTGCAGTATGAAGCTGCCAAAAGGGCACTGGCGGCCTCTCGCAATGAGCAGTATTCACTCAAAGAGCGGGGAGTACACTTTATTTACAGGCATTCCTACAGCTGTCTGTGTATTTATCTCAACAGTAAGAAAAAAATATTTTGTCTACGAGTTGGCAATAGACTAGAAGGGATAAGTATGCAATTATTTAGTTGTTAGAGTGCCATCAAGGGCTTGATACGGACTAATCACATATATAATCAAGCATGTGACAAAGGAAATTATGAGTTTAAAAAATAACTCTCTGTGGATTGCAGCTTACGAAATATGTAACACCAAATTGACGTGCACAGCTGTGCTAGCAGTGCCATTTTGAGATGGTTACGTTTGATGGTGCAAATGCATTACCAGCAATAATCGATAGAATACTGCTATCCTGTGCTGTGAACAGTAATGATGATGTGTATGTGGTCTATTTCTGTCTGTATATATTTCATTCTTATCTCTCTATGAGCCCCTCCCTCACCCCCCTATGTAAGGTAGAAAACTGGATTTTTTGCTGGTTAACCTCCCTGGCCTTTCTTTCATATCTGTCTTATTTTTCTTTTCTTTCTTTTTTACCCCATCTGCAATAACAACATTGCACGAAAATGGTTTTGAGGCATTGTGGTTGAAGAAAGGTTTACAAGATGGTGCTGCCACAGCTGCCATACATGTCTCTGCCATTCCATAAGTGCACTTACAGGCAGGCTCGGCTCAAAATTTATATATGTGTAAACTCATTCAGTGTTTCATGAGCATGCAAACTTTACATAGCTGCACAAAAAATAATATTAAATTATCATATTAAGCCTGAGATAGCAGCATTCAGTAGACATTCTGAGCCCATCTCCTGACAAGGTTTTACAAAAAGTGGTTGTACCTGGTGCCTTGACACACTGCGTGAGCTGCTGGTAGACCTGTTGGATACGCTGCAGGTTGACGTGCGAGGCGACCTGGTGGTTGACCATGGGCAGTGGGTAGTCACGACCCACGACGCATCGTGCGGCCACCTGCACCGACTCCGGCGCAGTCCAAGGCTCGTGGATGTAGTTGTTGGGGAAGTGCTTCAATACTGGCACATACTTCCTGCGTATAGCAATTTGTTGGTCAATCTGAAAGTGGCTGTAGGCCGCATTATCCAATCCAGGGAAGCGACAGCTGTATGTGCAAATGCTTGACGCAGAAGTATTGAAATTTGAGCAGAATTTTGAGAAAGCTACAATACTTTTCCTAAGTCTCTGTAGCAGTGTTTGCATAGAATGGACCTTCATGCTTAGTGTAATTTAATTTTCCATATTATGCAATGTGGCATCCAAGGCAAATAAAAAAATTACGGCAGAACTCGTCTCACGATGACTGTCGATAATAATGTGAATAGCATACAAGCAATGCAGCGACAGGCGGTATTCCTGAAGCCACTTTTATTGAACACGTGTAGCGGTAATTCTGAGACTTTCATTGTTTCATTACTTCTGCTATATGCCACATGCTCTGTTATCGTGCCACTTTGCTATGCCACTTGCTTGCCAAGGTTGCCCCGAGCATGGCGGCATGATGAGAAATGTTTGCCGTCGGCGTCATGACGGTGGATTGCCGAAGAATGAATGATATCAGTGGAATGACAAAGATAATATAATGATGATGACATGACAACAACAACATGCTGATAACAGTATTATGCGATGGTGTAACAACAACAGCAGGATGACAACGGTATGATGGCAACTGGATCAAGGAGTCAGAATGACAACAATGGCACAACCATACTGGCACGATGACAGTGGTATGAAAATGGATGCATGAAAGAGTCTGTCTGATGACAACACAATGACGATGATGGCATGAAAACGGTGGCATTATCACGATTGCAATAGAATTACGAACAAGGAATGACATCGATGAATTGATGAAGGTAGTGTGACAATGTGATGACAACAATGGGACGATGTTACTGAAGTAATGTCTATATGGTGAAACAACAGCGTGACAATGGTATGGCGACAATGGCATGATGAAGATGGTCTAACAACGGATGCTTGATAGTGACTGTCTCATGATGACGGCATGACAAGGGCAGCATAATCATGATTGAATGATGACAGTATAATTACAGTAGAATGACGTCTATGGAATTATGACGGTGGCATGACGATGATGGCATGTCGCCAATCGGATAACGTTGCTGAAGTGTAGACAGTGACAAAACAACAGCATGACGACTACGGCATGATGATAACTGTGTGATCACAGTGATGACGATGGCATGATGGTGACGGCATGACGAGAGTCAGATGACAAAGCTGCAATGAAGACGATCCAACGACCAAGACGCCATCTCTACCAGGATCACATATCTAGTGGCCCAAGCTATTAGACAACTTGGACCACTGGGTCAACGTAACGGGACGGATGGATGGATGACATGACGACAATATGGCACCGATGTCAGGATGACGACGGTATGACAACTGGATCGAGGAGTCGGAATGACAATCATGGATGGACAGACGGATGAATGGATGGATGGATGAGCAGGGTCAAAATGGTCGAAGTAGGCAAGTAATGCTATTTGCAGTTAATAAAAAACATTCTTCACTCCTTTCCAGTATGTGTCAAACCAAAGTAGAAATAATAATAGTAATAAAGCAGCAAAGTATTAGTGTCACAAAGTAATCTGTATGTACATTGTTCCCTCAACAGCTCTTTTACTTAATTGTCTGTTTCTATAGTTTACACCATGCAATTGTGGCTACACAGCAGTGACATAAGTAATTGCTTTCCTCGTCTTCCTTCTTTTTGTAAGTTTTTACTGCCAAAGTCATGATTTGTGTATGCCATGTAAACACCACTGTTACATACATTTTCAATGCACTTAACCCATCCCGGCACACTCAATCCTGTTTTGTCAAAAGTTATACAGAGCCCCTGCTACAATGTCTATCATAGTCATTGCCCAAATGTTGCTCTGCGATTCTAAATGCAATCGATCGAAAGATAAATCAATGTACGTTTATTCTGTTTAGGTGTAGAATTGCCATCTTTTCCGAGAAGAAAGAAAAACAGCACTAAAGGCTGAAAGGGGGTAGGGCGTGCTTTTTAATCGTGAGAACAACAGCTTGAAAAAAATAAAAACAATGGAATAGTATGAAATGGCAGTACGCCGAGCACAAACATTGCATGACTGAAATTGACGCAGACGCTTTGATTAAAATGTATTACCTTATTTAGATGTTCACGTATTTCTGTCCAAAATATTTTAAATATTGCAATGTTCTGCTGTGGAATAATTACATACTAGAATATGCAGATGTTTCTTTGTAATCTACAATGCATAGAAATTTATGTATTCGTAACATTTCATGCAGTTGTGACATAAGAGACAACAGAAAATCAATAGCAGTACTTTGCTTTTAGAAAGCATTTTAAGGGTAGAAATCCAAGAAAAATAAGAAAAAAAGAAAAAAAAATCCAGAGTATGGTGGGGTGACCTACCTATGTTCTCCGAGACCCCCCTCCCTGCTGTATGCTCGTGAGTTCGCCTGTTTGTAGATATACACATATATACTCGCATGCTAAATGACCTCATAGGACCGAATCATACGATCAAGGTAAAACATGCACGAACTACACACAGCATCTGCACAGCCGTTGTAGAAAAACAAATGGCTGTTTTGGCATTAGCATTGGTAGTGAGGTTCTGCATTGCACTTGAACTCCTCGGGTGGTGTTCTTAGTGCACGTGGATACGACAAGTTGGTGCGATGCAGCACGCAAGGCAACTGCTGGTTTCGCAGCTTCTAGACTTCTCACATCGTGATGAGGAGCGGCGCCTGCGGAATCGGAGGCATTGCACCTCGGTGATGCACGAGATGAAACCGACGAAAAACTGTTGGTGTTGGCCCCCAGTGAAATATTAGACGTTGCCTTAACGGTCGCTGTCAGTTTCACTCAGACCAGTGCATACAAACAGCAACTCAGCAGGAACACTAGTCCGCTTGTAGTATGCGTGTGCACAACACACACACAGCAGCACTTGCATTCTACCGCGGCCGTGGCTCATGCCAGCAGCGGAAGGCAGAACGCTTTCCTGGCAGGACATGGATATCCCAAGGATATCCATGTCCTGGTAGTGGATGTCCATAGAATATCCATAGAATGTCATTGTTGTCAGTGATGGTTTCCTGTCAAACCAAATACGTGAAACAGTATTCTTATTGTACCTTGTCGGCGCCTCACCATGCATCATGCATGTAGCCTAACTGCGCCTGTCGTGCACGATGAAGTAAGAGTATACGAGTACGTGTGCACAGGCATGCTTACCGAATGTAGTCTCCCGAAGGGTCAGCCTTGCGTCCGAATCGCACGGGGCAGTATACGTGGAAGAACTGCTGGAAGAAGGACGAGCAGGAGAGCCACATCCAGGAGCCCGCGTTGACACTCCAGTCGGCGTCCAGGAGCAGCTCATCAAAGACCTTCATGCCCTCCTCCCAGGAAAGCCAGAGGTCGCCACGTGTCAGGAAACAGGCAACTGCGTGCCTCGCCACGTGGTGGATCCAGCCCTCTTCACGTAGCTGTCGCATGATGGCGTCGATCCACGGGTAGCCTGTCTGGCCCTGTGCATATGGGACAAAAAAGGAATGTGCATGTGAGCGGAACAGAACTGCTGTTCCTTCATGCCACCACTCTGGGCACTAATAGAAGTCTGCAGCGAAAACTCCCAGCAACAAAATGTGCAAGGAAAGGACATAGTCGAAACATGTTAACGTTAAAAGGGTCCTGAGCCACCCTTCGGGCTTGGTGAAAATACGAGTACATAGTCAGCGGATAGCATACAGGGACCTGAATCTTTGACTGCGTGTGTTGAAAAAAAAATTTTGCACTCACCGCTTCACTGTTCTGGCTCAAATTTTGCAGAATGATCGCATTTTGTTGTCTACTTCGTTTAGTATAACACTTGGCACTATTAGTCTTCTGTTCTTTAAGACAGAAATGAGAAACCTTTCCCCTGTGGGAAAAATGGCGTCTGAAAAGCCGTCCCTGGCACAGACTTGTGTAGCCGCCTGCCGGCAGCAGCAGGAAGGAGCTGCTTCGCAGACGAAACAGCATCTTGAAATCTGCCGTTTACGCGACAGCAGCTCCTTCCTGCTGCTGCCGGCAGGCGGCGACACAAGTCTGTGTCAGGGCCGGCTTTTCAGACGCCATATTTCCCATAGGCGAAAACAGCTCATTTTTTGTTTTAAAAGACAGGCGACTAATCGTGCCAAGTGTTACACTAAACAAAGTAGACAACAAAATGCGATCGTTCTGCAAAATTTTAGCAAGAACAGTGCAGCGGTGAGTGCGAAATCTTTTCTTTTTTTTTTTTTTAACACAGGCAGCCAAATATTCAGGACCCTGCACGTTGCACTTTTACATTCTAAAAACAGTTGCACGGTGTATATTTGCCGCACAACAGTAATCTTCATCTGTCTTGCTTGCGTTCCCTTCCTTGAAAACGCTGCGCTCGCTACTTTCCTGTCGAGAACGCTCTGTCATGCTGATAACGGGTATGCCATTCGTGACTTGAAAGTACCGGGCTCGCCGCGTTAAAGAAA